>NW_022262698.1:13521-83521 GCF_002021735.2 Oncorhynchus kisutch | reverse complement strand
TCCACCTCTACGGGGCTGACTAAGACAGTGTACAACATGGCTGCTCTGAAAGCAGCTCAGAAGACGGCTCTGTTCGCTGGGGTCGCTGCTACAGAGGAGGCTATGAAGAATAAACAGGTGGGAGAGGGAGGGGAGAGGGATGGATGGATGGAGGAGATGGATGGATGGATTGAGGAGAGGGATGGGTGATGGAGATGTAGGGAGGGATGATGGAGGAGATGGAGGGATGGAGGAGATGGATGGAGGGGAGGGATGGATGGAGGAGATGGATGGATGGAGGAGATTGATGGAGGAGATGGAGGGATGGATGGATGGAGGAGATGGAGGGATGTATGGTGGGAGGAGAGGGTAGGTGAGGAGGGATGGATGGAGCGAGGAGATGGATGGAGGGATGGATGGAGATGGATGTATGGTGGTTAGGAGAGGAGGGATGGATGTATGGTGGGTAGGAGAGGAGGGATGGATGGAGGAGAGTGGGAGGGAGGAGGAGGAGAAGGTGGGAGGGAGGGATGGATGGATGGAGGAGAGGGTGGGACAAGGAGGAAGAGATGGATGGAGGAGAAGGTGGAGGTGGGTGGTGGAGGAGAGGGTGGAGGTGAGGGTGGAGGGATGGATGGATGGATGGAGGAGAGTGTGGGAGGGAGGAGGAGGAGAAGGTGGGAGGGAGGAATAGATGGATGGAGGAGAGTGTGGAGGGAGGAGAAGGTGGGAGGGAGGAAGAGATGGATGGAGGAGAAGGTGTGGGGCTGGAAGGGGGAAATAAGGGTTAGGGAAGAGGGGTCATGTTCGTTCATCTCTAAACCTGTAAGGAGACTTCTGGGAAAAGAGTCTGAGCGTAACAGTTGTGTTTATGTAGCTTTTCCAGACGCTCAGAGCACTTTACCGTGGTTGTGGAAGAGGTGAATTACCACTTTAATATTCCCCTGACAGGAAGCCCTGCGGCTCCAACAGGAAATGAGGAAGAAGAAGCAGGAAATCCTGGAGAAACACATCGAGACTCAGAAGGTGAGTTTCCCCCCCCCATAGAGAATGATAGATGCCAACAGGCTGTTTAAACAGCTCCATTAAGGGCCTCCCCCCATAGAGAATGATAGAGGTCTCTAGTGGCCAACAGGCTGTTTAAACAGCTCCATTAAGGGCCTCCCCCCATAGAGAATGATAGAGGTCTCTAGTGGCCAACAGGCTGTTTAAACAGCTCCATTAAGGGCCTCCCTTTCCCCCCCATAGAGAATGATAGAGGTCTCTAGTGGCCAACAGGCTGTTTAAACAGCTCCATTAAGGGCCTCCCCCCATAGAGAATGATAGAGGTCTCTAGTGGCCAACAGGCTGTTTAAACAGCTCCATTAAGGGCCTCCCTTTCCCCCCCATAGAGAATGATAGAGGTCTCTAGTGGCCAACAGGCTGTTTAAACAGCTCCATTAAGGGCCTCCCTTCCTTCCATTCCCCCCCCCCCATAGAGAATGATAGAGGTCTCTAGTGACCAACAGGCTATTTAAACAGCTCCATTAAGGGCCTCCCTTCCTTCCATTCCCCCCCCCCCCCCATAGAGAATGATAGAGGTCTCTAGTGGCCAACAGGCTGTTTAAACATGAGCAGCACCATTAAGGGCCTCCACCATGCTTCTGCCATTTTAAAGTAGTCAACGGCGTGGGGTTTTCCTATGGGTTGTAAAAGCCCTGCCCATGCTGTCACAGACGCTGGCAACGGCACAGATATAAAGATGAGTCCTCTATCCATCTCTATGGTTTTACCCTCACCGTGGCTCAATCCATCTGTCCTTGATTCCTCTCTCCTTTCCTTCGTCAAAACCCATTGAAGAAGAAGGTCTGAGGTAGAGGAGATGAGGTGGCCATGTAAAATGAATCCCTCTGGTCCCTAGAAAGTCGCAAGTATCATGTTTTTCCTAGGTCTGAGG
This sequence comes from Oncorhynchus kisutch, assembly GCF_002021735.2. Lineage (NCBI taxonomy): Eukaryota > Metazoa > Chordata > Actinopteri > Salmoniformes > Salmonidae > Oncorhynchus > Oncorhynchus kisutch. The sequence goes on along the minus strand of NW_022262698.1, from coordinate 81,606 downwards.
GAGAGGAGAGGAGATGGCCATGTCAAATGAATCCTCTCTGGTCCCTAGAAGGTCGCTAGTATGTTGTTTTTCCTAGGTCTGAGGTAGAGGAGAGGAGATGGCCATGTCAAATGAATCCTCTCTGGTCCCTAGAAGGTCGCTAGTATGATGATTTTCCTAGGTCTGAGGTAGAGGAGATGTCAAATGAATCCTCTCTGGTCCCTAGAAGGTCGCTAGTATGATGTTTTCCTCTCTCGTACTCCCGCGTTCCAGCTGTTGATCTGTAAACTGGAGAAGAACAAGACGATGAAGGCGGGAGACAAGGCGGTGATCATGACAACGTTGGGAACGCTGACCAAGAGTATTACCAAACTACAGCAAGAGATTAAAGGGCTCTCTAACCCTTCAGGAGTACGGGGGGCGCCGAAGAGCAAGGCTCAGGTACACACACTATACCTCAATCATCATGACTCATGACTGTCAGGTAGAGAGGGGGGGCGCCCAAGAGCAAGGCTCAGGTATATACACACACTATACCTCAATCATCATGACTCATGACTGTCAGGTAGAGAGGGGGGGGGGGGGGCAGCTCTCAAACAGCCTATAGATAATCTGTCAGGTAGGAGGTAGGGGGGGGGCAGCTCTCAAACAGCCTATAGATAATCTGTCAGGTGTGGGGGGGGGGGGCAGCTCTCAAACAGCCTATAGATAATCTGTCAGGTAGGGGGGGGGGGGGGGGCAGCTCTCAAACAGCCTATAGATAATCTGTCAGGTGTGGGGGGGGGGGCAGCTCTCAAACAGCCTATAGATAATCTGTCAGGGGGGGGGGGGGGGGGACAGCTCTCAAACAGCCTATAGATAATCTGTCAGGTAGAGAGGGGGGGGGGGGGGGGCAGCTCTCAAACAGCCTATAGATAATCTGTCAGGTAGAGAGGGGGGGGGGGGGGGCAGCTCTCAAACAGCCTATAGATAATCTGTCAGGTGGGGGGGGGGCAGCTCTCAAACAGCCTATAGATAATCTGTCAGGTAGGAGGTAGGGGGGGGGGGGGCATCTCTCAAACAGCCTATAGATAATCTGTCAGGTGGGGGGGGGGGGGGCAGCTCTCAAACAGCCTATAGATAATCTGTCAGGTAGAGAGGGGGGGGGGGGGGGGGCAGCTCTCAAACAGCCTATAGATAATCTGTCAGGTGGGGGGGGGGGGGGCAGCTCTCAAACAGCCTATAGATAATCTGTCAGGTGGGGGGGGGGGCAGCTCTCAAACAGCCTATAGATAATCTGTCAAGTAGAGAGGGGGGGGGGGGGCAGCTCTCAAACAGAGAGAGTTCTGGTTATAACAGGTAGACATAGACTCCTCTGGATCCTGGTTATGACAGGTGGACATGGACTACTCTGGATCCTGGTTATAACAGGTAGACATAGACTACTCTGGATCCTGGTTATAACAGGTAGACATAGACTACTCTGGATCCTGGTTATAACAGGTGGACATAGACTCCTGGATCCTGGTTATGACAGGTGGACATGGACTACTCTGGATCCTGGTTATAACAGGTAGACATAGACTACTCTGGATCCTGGTTATAACAGGTGGACATAGACTACTCTGGATCCTGGTTATAACAGGTGGACTACTCTGGATCCTGGTTATAACAGGTGGACAGACTACTCTGGATCCTGGTTATAACAGGTGGACATAGACTACTCTGGATCCTGGTTATGACAGGTGGACATAGACTACTCTGGATCCTGGTTATGACAGGTGGACATAGACTACTCTGGATCCTGGTTATAACAGGTGGACATAGACTACTCTGGATCCTGGTTATAACAGGTGGACATAGACTACTCTGGATCCTGGTTATAACAGGTGGACATAGACTACTCTGGATCCTGGTTATAACAGGTGGACTACTCTGGATCCTGGTTATAACAGGTGGACTACTCTGGATCCTGGTTATAACAGGTGGACATGGACTACTCTGGATCCTGGTTATAACAGGTGGACATAGACTACTCTGGATCCTGGTTATAACAGGTGGACATAGACTACTCTGGATCCTGGTTATAACAGGTGGACTACTCTGGATCCTGGTTATAACAGGTGGACTACTCTGGATCCTGGTTATAACAGGTGGACATGGACTACTCTGGATCCTGGTTATGACAGGTGGACATAGACTACTCTGGATCCTGGTTATAACAGGTGGAATACTCTGGATCCTGGTTATAACAGGTGGACTACTCTGGATCCTGGTTATAACAGGTGGACTACTCTGGATCCTGGTTATAACAGGTGGACTACTCTGGATCCTGGTTATAACAGGTGGACTACTCTGGATCCTGGTTATAACAGGTGGACTACTCTGGATCCTGGTTATAACAGGTGGACTACTCTGGATCCTGGTTATAACAGGTGGACTACTCTGGATCCTGGTTATAACAGGTGGACTACTCTGGATCCTGGTTATAACAGGTGGACTACTCTGGATCCTGGTTATAACAGGTGGACTCCTCTGGATCCTGGTTATAACAGGTGGACTCCTCTGGATCCTGGTTATAACAGGTGGACTCCTCTGGATCCTGGTTATAACAGGTGGACTCCTCTGGATCCTGGTTATAACAGGTGGACTCCTCTGGATCCTGGTTATAACAGGTGGACTCCTCTGGATCCTGGTTATAACAGGTGGACTCCTCTGGATCCTGGTTATAACAGGTGGACTCCTCTGGATCCTGGTTATAACAGGTGGACTCCTCTGGATCCTGGTTATAACAGGTGGACTCCTCTGGATCCTGGTTATAACAGGTGGACTCCTCTGGATCCTGGTTATAACAGGTGGACTCCTCTGGATCCTGGTTATAACAGGTGGACTCCTCTGGATCCTGGTTATAACAGGTGGACTCCTCTGGATCCTGGTTATAACAGGTGGACATAGACTACTCTGGATCCTGGTTATGACAGGTAGACATAGACTACTCTGTATCCTGGTTATAACAGGTGGACATAGACTACTCTGGATCCTGGTTATAACAGGTGGACATAGACTATTCTGGATCCTGGTTATAACAGGTGGACATAGACTACTCTGGATCCTGGTTATAACAGGTAGACATAGACTACTCTGGATCCTGGTTATAACAGGTGGACATAGACTCCTCTGGATCCTGGTTATAACAGGTGGACTCCTCTGGATCCTGGTTATAACAGGTGGACTCCTCTGGATCCTGGTTATAACAGGTGGACTCCTCTGGATCCTGGTTATGACAGGTGGACATAGACTACTCTGGATCCTGGTTATAACAGGTAGACATAGACTACAGTGGATCCTGGTTATAACAGGTGGACATAGACTACTCTGGATCCTGGTTATGACAGGTGGCGGACATGTAATAAGCACACAGAAAATATGCCAATTTAGAAGAGGAGTCTGAAATGTTTTCTGTCTTTCTGTTTGTCTCCTGTCTGTCTCTCTCTCTCCTGTCTGTCTTTCTCTCTCCTGTCTGTCTCCTCTCTCCTGTCTGTCTCCTGTCTCTGTCTCTCTCCTCTCTGTCTGTCTCTCTCCTGTCTGTCTTTCTCTCTCCTGTCTGTCTTTCTCTCTCCTGTCTCTCTCCTGTCTCTCTCCTGTCTGTCTCCTCTCTCCTGTCTGTCTCCTCTCTCCTGTCTGTCTCCTCTCTCCTGTCTGTCTCTCTGTCTCCTGTCTGTCTCTGTCTCCTGTCTGTCTCTCTGTCTCCTGTCTGTCTGTCTCTCTGTCTGTCTGTCTCCTCTCTCCTGTCTGTCTGTAGGCTCAGAAGGAGTTGCTGGACACAGAACTGGACCTGTATAAGAAGACCCAGTCTGGAGAAGATACCGTTCAGCTGAAGATCAGATATACACAACTACAGTTAGAGGTAGGGGTCAACTGGAGGTCAGATATATACAACTACAGTAAGAGGTAGGGGTCACCTGGAGTTCAGATATATACAACTACAGTTAGAGGTAGGGGTCAACTGGAGGTCAGACACAACTACAGTTAGAGGTAGGGGTCACCTGGAGGTCAGACACAACTACAGTTAGAGGTAGGGGTCACCTGGAGGTCAGATATACACAACTACAGTTAGAGGTAGGGGTCAACTGGAGGTCAGATATACACAACTACAGTTAGAGGTAGGGGTCAACTGGAGGTCAGATATACACAACTACAGTTAGAGGTAGGGGTCACCTGGAGGTCAGACACAACTACAGTTAGAGGTAGGGGTCACCTGGAGGTCAGACACAACTACAGTTAGAGGTAGGGGTCAACGGGAGGTCAGATATACACAACTACAGTTAGAGGTAGGGGTCAACGGGAGGTCAGATATACACAACTACAGTTAGAGGTAGGGGTCACCTGGAGGTCAGATATACACAACTACAGTTAGAGGTAGGGGTCACCTGGAGGTCAGATATACACAACTACAGTTAGAGGTAGGGGTCAACGGGAGGTCAGACACAACTACAGTTAGAGGTAGGGGTCAACTGGAGGTCAGATATACACAACTACAGTTAGAGGTAGGGGTCAACTGGAGGTCAGATACAGCTAGTTAGAGGTAGGGGTCAACTGGAGTTCAGATACAACTACAGTGTGAGGTAGGGGTCAACTGAGGTCAGACACAACTACAGTTAGAGGTAGGGGTCACCTGGAGGTCAGATATACACAACTACAGTTAGAGGTAGGGGTCAACTGGAGGTCAGACACAACTACAGTTAGAGGTAGGGGTCACCTGGAGGTCAGATATACACAACTACAGTTAGAGGTAGGGGTCAACTGGAGGTCAGATATACACAACTACAGTTAGAGGTAGGGGTCACCTGGAGGTCAGATACAACTACAGTGTGAGGTAGGGGTCACCTGGAGGTCAGATACTTCTACAGTGTGAGGTAGGGGTCAACTGGAGGTCAGATACAACTACAGTTAGAGGTAGGGGGTCAGTTGAAGGTCACGCGGTCAGATGTGTTTAATCTTCATATATACTGTCTGTTGTCTCTCTGTTCCACCACCAGGGGGTGCTGTCTCTGTTCAACCATCTGTCACGCTGTCAGATGTGTTTCATCTTTATAGATATACTGTCGTCTCTGTTCAACCACCAGGGGGTGCTGTCACACTGTCAGATGTGTTTCATCTTTATATATATACTGTCGTCTCTGTTCAACCACCAGGGGGTGCTGTCACGCTGTCAGATGTGTTTCATCTTTATAGATATACTGTCGTCTCTGTTCAACCACCAGGGGGTGCTGTCACACTGTCAGATGTGTTTCATCTTTATAGATACTGTCTGTTGTCTCTCTGTTCAACCACCAGGGGGTGCTGTCACGCTGTCAGATGTGTTTCATCTTTATAGATACTGTCTGTTGTCTCTCTGTTCAACCACCAGGGGGTGCTGTCACACTGTCAGATGTGTTTCTGCTGTGTTTCATCTTTATAGATCACCTCTTCTAGATTGCATTGTGTGTGTTGAGGTAACGTTGATCATCCTGCCGTTGTCCCCCTTCCTCTCCAGGCAGCTAAGAGGGGGATCCTGGCTCCAGGGCGGGGCAGAGGGGCCCATGCTCGAGGCCGTGGGGGCCTGAGAGCCAGGGGGAGGGGAAGGGGTGGCCGGGGGAGGGGTCTCCCTGTCCACTCTACAGTAGATCACAGACCCAGAGCCCTGGAGATCTCTGGCTTTACTGAGACTGACCTCCAGGATCTACTGCCACACTTTGCTGTGAGTTGAGCTTCTTCAACTAGTTTAAATGAACCCAGTCTGGTTTTAAACTGGTTTAAATGAACCCAGTCTGGTTTTAAACTGGTTTAAATGAACCCAGTCTGGTTTTAAACTGGTTTAAATGAACCCAGTCTGGTTTTAAACTGGTTTAAATGAACCCAGTCTGGTTTTAAACTGGTTTAAATGAACCCAGTCTGGTTTTAAACTGGTTTAAATGAACCCAGTCTGGTTTTAAACTGGTTTAAATGAACCCAGTCTGGTTTTAAACTGGTTTAAATGAACCCAGTCTGGTTTTAAACTGGTTTAAATGAACCCAGTCTGGTTTTAAACTGGTTTAAATGAACCCAGTCTGGTTTTAAACTGGTTTAAATGAACCCAGTCTGGTTTTAAACTGGTTTAAATGAACCCAGTCTGGTTTTAAACTAGTTTAAATGAACCCAGTCTGGTTTTAAACTAGTTTAAATGAACCCAGTCTGGTTTATATGAATTACATTTGGAATGTTTGTTGGAGGGCTTTATGTGATGTTTTGGGGTGAAAAATAGAAAATAGCTGTTGAATTGTTGAAAACAAAATGGTCGTCAGCAGTGCTCTGATATCTGTTTGCTTGGGTGAATGAATGAGTTCAGACTCTGAGACGAAGAGACCAGTGTGTTTTCACCTTATTCCATCTTTCACCTTATTCCATCTTGTTGTTTTCTCTTTTTCTCAAGCAATTTGGAGAGTTGGAGGACTGTCAGATAGACGAGCCATCCTGTCTGGCTGTTATCACCTACAGGAGCAGACCAGAGGCTGAACAGGTAAAACACCTTTCAACCTCGTGACTCGAACTGGACGTTTTGAACCCAGTGCTGCCACGCTGGACAGTCATTCTCCACCTCGTTCTCTCATATGTCTTCCTCTCTTTCTCTCTCCCTTCCTGTCCTCTCCTGTGTTCCCTCTCTCCGTCCTCCTCCCTCCGGTAGGCTGCGCTACACAGTGTCCGTCTGAACGGCAGTGATCTGCGTCTGTCCTGGCACAAGCCTGCCGTCTCCCTGACCTCCCAGGAGCCTGATGAGCAGGAGACGGATCATGACGAGGTGAAGGTGGAATGTTGTTTCGCCAGTTATGGACTACGATGTGTTGCTAATGTTTGGGGGAAGTGTTTTTCAGGATGAGTGTGTGGGCACAGCGCTTCACAGCTAAGGCTTTTCTCCAAGGCCACACGAATCCAATGAAAATGAAAAACATCTAAGGTGGTTTTGTCTCTTTATTAGCCTGAGGCCTCGGGATCTTCCTCTTCTCTGTCGTTCATTGCGTTGTTCAGTCTGAGACTGCCGTCGTCCTTTTGTGGTGACGAGGGACAGGAGAAGTCATCCCGGACTGAAGTCATCCGTCGATAATGAACCGTCTCCTAAACAGATCAGAGTATCAAAGCCAGATGTGCTTTACCCCAACATGTTGTTCTGGCTCTGTCCCAACCCATTAGTTTCTGGACCAATCAGACAGTCCCCAACATGTTGTTCTGGCTCTGTCCCAACCCATTAGTTTCTGGACCAATCAGACAGTCCCCAACATGTTGTTCTGGCTCTGTCCCGACCCATTAGTTTCTGGACCAATCAGACAGTCCCCAACATGTTGTTCTGGCTCTGTCCCGACCCATTAGTTTCTGGACCAATCAGACAGTCCCCAACATGTTGTTCTGGCTCTGTCCCGACCCATTAGTTTCTGGACCAATCAGACAGTCCCCAACATGTTGTTCTGGCTCTGTCCCGACCCATTAGTTTCTGGACCAATCAGACAGTCCCCAACATGTTGTTCTGGCTCTGTCCCAACCCATTAGTTTCTGGACCAATCAGACAGTCCCCAACATGTTGTTCTGGCTCTGTCCCGACCCATTAGTTTCTGGACCAATCAGACTGTCCCCAACGTGTTGTTCGGGCTCTGTCCCAACCCATTAGTTTCTGGACCAATCAGACAGTCCCCAACATGTTGTTCTGGCTCTGTCCTAACCCATTAGTTTCTGGACCAATCAGACAGTCCCCAACATGTTGGCTTTCCAGGGAAGGCTTGAGGAGCTACTCTATTTCAGACTCATTGAGGAGAAGAAGGCAACAGGGTAGCATAACGGTTGAGAGCGTTTGATCAGTAAACCCGAACGGTTGCTGGTTCGAATCTCCCAGACGACTAGGTGAAAAATCTCTGTGCCCTTAGGCATTTAACCCTAATTTCTCCTGTTAGTCGCTCTGGATAAGAGTGTCTGCTAAATGACTCCAATGTAAAGAAACTAATGTCCTGTGTGCGTAACATGTGACCAGATTAAAGAGTTTAGGATGGCCAGAGATGATCTACTCTCTTGGTTTTCTTTCTTTATAAAAGTGTCGTCTCGTCTTGTCCCTTTTTTGTAGTTCCAGGAAGAGTCGCTGATTGATGATGCGTTGCTCCAGGACGACGACGAGGAGGATGACGACAACGAACCCCGCCCCTGGCGCAGATGAAGACGGCCCCTGATTGGACGAAATGCTAACGCACATTTTTTTTTTTCTTTGCAGTTTCTGATTGGCTGTTTTTTTTGTTTTTTTTAACTACTAGACTCATTTCACAATAGGTCAGAACCTAAACAGTTTATTCATTCTGTTGTGGCGATTCAGAAGATTACTAGACAAAGTCACGTGGGAGTTTCATGTAAATATAGTGGGTTATTCTTCTTCCTGCTTGTATTTTGTAAAAGTAGTTTAACACGAAGATTGGTACAGTTTTTTTTAATAAATTGTTTTTTGCTTATTGGATTGAAATGAAAATGATACTAAATTACTTTAGGGAGAGAAAAAAAAATTGGCGTTGACTGATCAGATCAAATGATGCCATAAAGAGCCGTTGTGTTGAATCGCCTGATGTTTATTAACAGTGAGAATCGCAGAATGGTGAACTTAACTAAAAAACGACGGAGAGTTTTGACTGTGTGATATTAGATTTGCTTCTTGTGTAAATATTTTCTGTCTGGATTTTAATGATTTGTAATGACAGCTTTGCTTCGTGGATTCTTTCTTGGATTTATTTTTGAAATGTCAAAAAATTTAAAAAATAAAGACTTTCAAATGGTCAAAAAAAATTAAATAAATCATCAGCTGTAAAAAAATGAAAACTCCTGAAAAAAAACCCTGCAGCTGTGATGATGAACCGAAACCAGCTAATAAAAACATCCCACAAAAAGAGAGGACAAAATAAAGACCATTAAAAAACAAAAATGTTTCACAAAAAGAGCAAATTTCCATGTGGTTTTCCATTTACCATTAAAAAAAAATGTTGTAAGGCAAGAACTATTTTCCATGTCCACACTTGGTGAGGCTCGGTGTCAGAAAGACGGTGTGGTATCTCTGTAACGGTAAGTTCTGTTTCTCTTGGTGTGGTATCTCCGTAACGGTAAGTTCTGTTTCTCTTGGTGTGGTATCTCCGTAACGGTAAGTTCTGTTTCTCTTGGTGTGGTATCTCTGTAATGGTAAGTTCTGTTTCTCTTGGTGTGGTATCTCCGTAGTGGTAAGTTCTGTTTCTCTCTTGGTGTGGTATCTCTGTAGTGGTAAGTTCTGTTTCTCTTGGTGTGGTATCTCCGTAATGGTGAGCTGTGTGGTATCTCCATAATGGTGAGCTGTGTGGTATCTCCGTAACAGTGAGCTGTGTGGTTATCTCTTGGTGTGGTATCTCCATAATGGTGAGCTGTGTGGTTATCTCTTGGTGTGGTATCTCCGTAACGGTAAACTGTGTGGTTATCTCCGTAACGGTAAGTTCTGTTTTTCTCTTGGTGTGGTATCTCCGTAATGGTGAGCTGTGTGGTATCTGTAATGGTAAGTTCTAGTATCTCCATAATGGTGAGCTGTGTGGTATCTCCATAACAGTAAACTGTGTGGTTATCTCTTGGTGTGGTATCTCCATAATGGTGAGCTGTGTGGTTCTCTTGGTGTGGTATCTCCGTAACAGTAAACTGTGGTATCTCCGTAACGGTGAGCTGTGTGGTTATCTCTTGGTGTGGTATCTCCATAATGGTGAGCTGTGTTGTTCTCTTGGTGTGGTAATGGTAAACTGTGTGGTTATCTCTTGATGACCCAAGGTTACTACGTCGCCATCTGCTTTTGTAGGGTTGCATCCCAAGTAGCACCCTACTCCCTATATAGTGCACTGCTAGGGAGTTTTTCCTAGCCACCGTGCTTCTACACCTGCATTGCATGCTGTTTGGGGTTTTAGGCTGGGTTTCTGTACAACACTTTGAGATATCAGCTGATGTAAGAAGGGCTTTATAAATTTGATTTGATTTGACTTGGGCTCTGGTCCAAAAATAGTGCACAATATTAGGGAATAGGGTGCCATTTGGGAGGGCCTATTCCCTGTCCACACTACTCAATCCTGATGGTAAACACGTCGCAGTAGTTTGATTGTCATCGTTCGCTTTGGAGGTAATTTGCCTTTTTCTGTTTTCACATTCTGTCTCTTAGATCTGGGACAACAGGACGTGATGTCTCTTAGAACTGGGACAACAGGATGTGATGTCTCTTAGATCTGGGACCAGAGGACAACAGGACGTGATGTCTCTTAGATCTGGGACCAGAGGACAACAGGACGTGATGTCTCTTAGATCTGGGAACAGAGGACAACAGGACGTGATGTCTCTTAGATCTGGGAACAGAGGACAACAGGACGTGATGTCTCTTAGATCTGGGACAACAGGACGTGATGTGTCTTAGAACTGGGACGAGAGGACAACAGGACGTGATGTCTCTTAGATCTGGGACCAGAGAACAACAGGACTTGATGTCTCTTAGAGCTGGGACCAGAGGACAACAGGACGTGATGTCTCTTAGATCTGGGAACAGAGGACAACAGGACGTGATGTCTCTTAGATCTGGGAACAGAGGACAACAGGACGTGATGTCTCTTAGATCTGGGACAACAGGACGTGATGTCTCTTAGATCTGGGACAACAGGACGTGGTGTCTCTTAGATCTGGGACCAGAGGACAACAGGACGTGGTGTCTCTTAGATCTGGGACCAGAGGACAACAGGACGTGGTGTCTCTTAGATCTGGGACCAGAGGACAACATGACGTGATGTCTCTTAGATCTGGGACAACAGGACGTGATGTCTCTTAGATCTGGGATGAGAGGACAACAGGACGTGATGTCTCTTAGATCTGGGACCAGAGGACAACAGGACGTGGTGTCTCTTAGATCTGGGACCAGAGAACAACAGGACGTGGTGTCTCTTAGATCTGGGACCAGAGGACAACAGGATGTGATGTCTCTTAGATCTGGGACAACAGGACGTGGTGTCTCTTAGATCTGGGACCAGAGGACAACAGGACGTGGTGTCTCTTAGATCTGGGACCAGAGGACAACAGGACGTGGTGTCTCTTAGATCTGGGACCAGAGGACAACATGACGTGATGTCTCTTAGATCTGGGACAACAGGACGTGATGTCTCTTAAATCTGGGACGAGAGGACAACAGGACGTGATGTCTCTTAGATCTGGGACCAGAGGACAACAGGACGTGGTGTCTCTTAGATCTGGGACCAGAGAACAACAGGACGTGGTGTCTCTTAGATCTGGGACCAGAGGACAACAGGATGTGATATCTCTTAGATCTGGGACAACAGGACGTGGTGTCTCTTAGATCTGGGACCAGAGAACAACAGGACGTGGTGTCTCTTAGATCTGGGACCAGAGGACAACAGGATGTGATATCTCTTAGATCTGGGACAACATGACGTGATGTCTCTTAGATCTGGGACAACAGGACGTGATGTCTCTTAGACCTGGGACCAGAGGACAACATGACGTGATGTCTCTTAGATCTGGGACAACAGGACGTGGTGTCTCTTAGATCTGGGACCAGAGGACAACATGACGTGATGTCTCTTAGATCTGGGACAACATGACGTGATGTCTCTTAGATCTGGGACAACAGGACGTGATGTCTCTTAGATCTGGGACGAGAGGACAACAGGACGTGATGTCTCTTAGATCTGGGACCAGAGGACAACAGGACGTGGTGTCTCTTAGATCTGGGACCAGAGAACAACAGGACGTGATGTCTCTTAGATCTGGGACCAGAGGACAACAGGATGTGATGTCTCTTAGATCTGGGACAACAGGACGTGATGTCTCTTAGAACTGGGACGAGAGGACAACAGGACGTGATGTCTCTTAGACCTGGGACCAGAGGACAACATGACGTGATGTCTCTTAGATCTGGGACAACAGGACGTGGTGTCTCTTAGATCTGGGACCAGAGGACAACAGGACGTGGTGTCTCTTAGATCTGGGACCAGAGGACAACAGGACGTGGTGTCTCTTAGATCTGGGACCAGAGGACAACATGACGTGATGTCTCTTAGATCTGGGACAACAGGACGTGATGTCTCTTAGATCTGGGACAACAGGACGTGATGTCTCTTAGATCTGGGACGAGAGGACAACAGGACGTGATGTCTCTTAGATCTGGGACCAGAGGACAACAGGACGTGGTGTCTCTTAGATCTGGGACCAGAGAACAACAGGACGTGGTGTCTCTTAGATCTGGGACCAGAGGACAACAGGATGTGATATCTCTTAGATCTGGGACGAGAGGACAACAGGACGTGATGTCTCTTAGATCTGGGACCAGAGGACAACGGGACGTGATGTCTCTTAGATCTGGGACGAGAGGACAACAGGACGTGATGTCTCTTAGATCTGGGACCAGAGGACAACGGGACGTGATGTCTCTTAGATCTGGGACCAGAGGACAACGGGACGTGATGTCTCTTAGATCTGGGACCAGAGGACAACGGGACGTGATGTCTCTTAGATCTGGGACCAGAGGACAACGGGACGTGATGTCTCTTAGATCTGGGACCAGAGGACAACGGGACGTGATGTCTCTTAGATCTGGGACCAGAGGACAACGGGACGTGATGTCTCTTAGATCTGGGACAACAGGACGTGATGTCTCTTAGATCTGGGACCAGAGGACATCGGGACGTGATCGGCAGGCAGCACACTTCCTCTCCTGATTTAACATTTAGGATTTTAGTTTTTGAAATGTTAATGACAAGATTTGTAATACATTTGTGGTCAGTTGTGTGTGTATATAAAACATGAATACATGGTCACTTCTGAATATCTGGGTCACTTCTCTGAGTAATGATGAGACCGTTTCAATGGAGGTCCTGGAGCACTTTTAATGTGTCTATATAACAGGTTGTCCTGACCCATCTACACACCTACCTGTCCTGGCTGTTCTCCTACCTGTCCTGGCTGTTCTCCTACCTGTCCTGACCCATCTACACACCTACCTGTCCTGGCTGTTCTCCTACCTGTCCTGAATGTACACCTACCTGTCCTGACCCATCAACACACCTACCTGTCCTGGCTGTTCTCCTACCTGTCCTGACCCATCTACACACCTGCCTGTCCTGACCCATCTACACACCTGCCTGTCCTGACCCATCTACACACCTACCTGTCCTGGCCCATCTACACACCTACCTGTCCTGGCCCATCTACACACCTACCTGTCCTGGCCCATCTACACACCTACCTGTCCTGGCCCATCTACACACCTACCTGTCCTGGCCCATCTACACACCTACCTGTCCTGGCCCATCTACACACCTTCCTGTCCTGGCCCATCTACCTGTCCTGGCCCATCTACACACCTACCTGTCCTGGCCCATCTACACACCTACCTGTCCTGGCCCATCTACACTCAACACCCCATAATGACAAAGTGAAAACATGTTTTTAGATGCCATTTTATTGGTTGTATTACAGAAATACAGTAATATCTCATTTACATAAGTTCTCACACCCCCCAGAGTCAATACGTTGTAGAAGCACCTTTTACGGCGATTTACACCGATTCCAGCTGTGAGGCATTCTGGGTAAGATTCTAAGAGATTGAAAATAATCAAATGTTCCACAATCTTCAAGCTCTGTCTCATTGGTTGTTGATCATTGCTACTCAACTATTTTCAGGTCTTGACATAGATTGTGAAGTAGATTTAGGTCAGCAGTAACTCGACCACTCAGGAACATTCACTGTCTTCTTGGTAAACAACTCCAGTGTAGATGTGGCCTTGTGTTTTAGGTTTATTGTCCTGATGAAAGGTGAACTCATCTCCCAGTGTCTGGTGGAAAGCAGACTGAACCAGGTTTTCCTCTAGGATTCTTCCTGTGTTTAGCTCCAGTCTATTTATTTTTTATCCTGAAAAACTCCCCAGTCCTTAACGATTACAAGCATACCCATAACATGATGCAGCCACCACTATGATTGAAAATAAAGAGATGGTACTCAGTAATGTGTTGTATTGGATTTGCCCCAAATGTAACATTTTGTATTCAGGACAAAAAGTTCATTTCTTTGCCAAATTTTTTTGCAGTATGACTTTAGTGCCTCGTTGCAAACAGGAAGCATGTTTTGGAATATTTGTTATTCTGTACAGACTTCCTTCTTTTCACTCTGTCATTTAGGTTAGTATTGTGGAGTAACTACAATGTAGTTGATCCATCCTCAGTTGTCTCCGATCACAGCCATTAAACTCTCTAACTGTTTTAAAGTCACCATTGGCCTCATTGTGAAATCCCTGAGTGGTTTCCTTCCTCTCCGGCAACTGAGTTAGGAAGGACACCTGTATCTTTGTAGTGACTGGGTGTATTGATACACCATCCAAAGTGTAATTAATAACTTCACCATGCTCAAAGGGATATTCAATGTCTGCTTTTTTAATTTTACCCATCTACCAATAGGTAACCTTCTTTGTGAACCATTGGAAAACCTCCCTGGTCTTTGTGGTTGAATCCGTGTTTGAAATTCACTGCTGGACTGAAGGACCTGTCCTGTACACCTACCTGTCTTGTACACCTACCTGTCCTGCTGTGAAGGAGCGTCCCACTCGACTGCTCCCAGCAGCCTCTGTCCCGTCTCATTTGCATAAGAGCGGACAAATAACCCAATCTGTATGTGTGGGGTATGGAGATGAGGTAGTCATTCAAACGTGATGTTAAAAACTTTATTGAACACAGAGTCCATTACACTTTATTATGTGACCCGTTAAGCACATTTTTACTCCTAAACTTATTATCTTATTAACTTATTATCTTATTAACTTATTATCTTATTAACTTATTATCTTATTAACTTATTATCTTATTAACTTATTATCTTATTATCTTATTAACTTATTATCTTATTAACTTATTATCTTATTAACTTATTATCTTATTAACTTATTATCTTATTAACTTATTATCTTATTAACTTATTATCTTATTAACTTATTATCTTATTAACTTATTATCTTATTAACTTATTATCTTATTAACTTATTATCTTATTAACTTATTATCTTATTAACTTATTATCTTATTAACTTATTATCTTATTAACTTATCTTATTTAGGCTCCTTTCCGTAACAAAGGAGCCTAATATTTATAACATTTATAAAATAAACTGCTTCTTATTTTATTTCACCTTTTTTTATTGAAATTGAATTAAGAACAAATTGTTATTTTACATTGACGCCCCAAACCCTTCCCAAACCCGGACGGCGCTGGGTCAATTGTGCGCCGCCCTATGGGACTCCCGATCACGGTCGGTTGTCACACAGCCCGTGACCGAACCCTGGGTCTGTAGTGCCGCCTCTAGCGCCCGCGCCACGCATTAGCAAACACTTTGTGAAGGCGCTGTACCTGTCCTGTACACCTACCTGTCCTGTACACCTACCTGTCCTGTACACCTACCTGTCCTGTACACCTACCTGTCTTGTAAACCTACCTGTCCTGCTGTGAAGGAGCGTCCCACTCGACTGCTCCCAGCAGCCTCTGTCCCGTCTCATTTGCATAAGAGCGGACAAATAACCCAATCAGGGAGCAGAGGCCGTCTGATGATATTGCCTCTCCTCTCCGGTGCCTGTCATGGTCGCACGGATAATGATGAGAAATGACGTTTGCTCATGCACCTATTTTCTGTTATCGTTTGTCAGTTAGCCCCCTTTCTCTGTAGATTGTATTGTAACATCCGTCTGTCTCCCAGCGTGGCACCCTTAAACAGGCCCCCTCCCTCGCCATGGTCCACCTCCCTCTGAACCCTCATTTACCCCCTAAAGCTTTGCTCACACACACACAGGAGATAAACTGCCCCGCCCTCCACTCTCTGTACCCCCTGGCCTCAGCTAAGTTCCCTCAGTCTAACATTCCAGTCTTGTAGGGTTCCTAAAAGATCCAGTCTTGTAGGGTTCCTAAAAGATCCAGTCTTGTAGGGTTCCTAAAAGATCCAGTCTTGTAGGGTTCCTAAAAGATCCAGTCTTGTAGGGTTCCTAAAAGATCCAGTCTTGTAGGGTTCTAAAAGATCCAGTCTTGTAGGGTTCCTAAAAGATCCAGTCTTGTAGGGTTCCTAAAAGATCCAGTCTTGTAGGGTTCCTAAAAGATCCAGTCTTGTAGGGTTCCTAAAAGATCCAGTCTTGTAGGGTTCCTAAAAGATCCAGTCTTGTAGGGTTCCTAAAAGATCCAGTCTTGTAGGGTTCCTAAAAGATCCAGTCTTGTAGGGTTCCTAAAAGATCCAGTCTTGTAGGGTTCCTAAAAGATCCAGTCTTGTAGGGTTCCTAAAAGATCCAGTCTTGTAGGGTTCCTAAAAGATCCAGTCTTGTAGGGTTCCTAAAAGATCCAGTCTTGTAGGGTTCCTAAAAGATCCAGTCTTGTAGGGTTCCTAAAAGATCCAGTCTTGTAGGGTTCCTAAAAGATCCAGTCTTGTGGGGGTTCCTAAAAGAACCAGTCTTGTGGGGGTTCCAAAAGAACCAGTCTTGTGGGGGTTCCAAAAGAACCAGTCTTGTGGGGGTTCCTAAAAGAACCAGTCTTGTGGGGGTTCCTAAAAGAACCAGTCTTGTGGGGGTTCCTAAAAGAACCAGTCTTGTGGGGGTTCCTAAAAGAACCAGTCTTGTGGGGGTTCCTAAAAGAACCAGTCTTGTGGGGGTTCCTAAAAGAACCAGTCTTGTGGGGGTTCCTAAAAGAACCAGTCTTGTGGGGGTTCCTAAAAGATCCAGTCTTGTGGGGGTTCCTAAAAGATCCAGTCTTGTGGGGGTTCCTAAAAGATCCAGTCTTGTGGGGGTTCCTAAATGTCCACCATTTGATCAGCCCTACAGCAGAGAATGGCTACTGTTACCACAGAGGAGCAGCCTCATTGGTCTACTGTTACCACGGAGGAGCAGCCTCATTGTTCTACTGTTACCACAGAGGAGCAGTCTCATTGGTCTACTGTTACCACGGAGGACTAGTCTCATTGGTCTACTGTTACCACGGAGGAGCAGCCTCATTGGTCTACTGTTACCACAGAGGAGCAGCCTCATTGTTCTACTGTTACCACAGAGGAGCAGTCTCATTGGTCTACTGTTACCACGGAGGACTAGTCTCATTGGCCTACTGTTACCATGGAGGAGCAGCCTCATTCAGACTTGACAGAACTAACAAAGCTACAGACCAGGGTCCTTATTCACAGAGCTACAGACCAGGGTCCGTATTCACAGAGCTACAGACCAGGGTCCTTATTCACAGAGCTACAGACCAGGGTCCTTATTCACAGAGCTATAGACCAGGGTCCTTATTCACAGAGCTACAGACCAGGGTCCTTATTCACAGAGCTACAGACCAGGGTCCTTATTCACAGAGCTACAGACCAGGGTCCGTATTCACAGAGCTACAGACCAGGGTCCTTATTCACAGAGCTACAGACCAGGGTCCTTATTCACAGAGCTACAGACCAGGGTCCTTATTCACAGAGCTACAGACCAGGGTCCTTATTCACAGAGCTACAGACCAGGGTCCGTATTCACAGAGCTACAGACCAGAGCTACAGACCAGGGTCCGTATTCACAGAGCTACAGACCAGGGTCCGTATTCACAGAGCTACAGACCAGGGTCCTTATTCACAGAGCTACAGACCAGGGTCCTTATTCACAGAGCTACAGACCAGGGTCCTTATTCACAGAGCTACAGACCAGGGTCCTTATTCACAGAGCTACAGACCAGGGTCCTTATTCACAGAGCTACAGACCAGAGCTACAGACCAGGGTCCTTATTCACAGAGCTACAGACCAGGGTCCTTATTCACAGAGCTACAGACCAGAGCTACAGACCAGGGTCCTTATTCACAAAGGTAGTATCCCAAATAGTGTGCACTACTAATCCCAGCCTCTGTCCCTGCTGGAGGCCTTTTGCCTTCTTGTAGACCTGTCATTGTAAATAAGAATTTGTTCTTAACTGACTTGCCTGGTTCAATGAATAAATCATAAAATGCCCCAACACACCTCCCAGGTGGTGTAAGGACTATTTAACCAAGAAGGAAAGTGATGGAGTGCTGCATCAGATGACCTGGCCTCCACAATCACCCGACCTCAACCCTCTTGAGATGAGTTGGACCGCAGATTGAAGGAAAAGCAGCCAACAATTGCTCAGCATATGTGGGAACTCCGACTGTTGGAAAAGCATTCCAGGTGAAGCTGGTTGAGAGAATGTCAACAGTGTGCAAAGCTGTCATCAAGGCAAAGGGTGGCTACTATGAAAAATCTCAAATATATTTGGATTTGTTTAACACTTTTTTTTGTTACTACATGATTCCAGATGTGTTATTTCATAATAGTAAATAGTAAAATATAGAAAAACCCTTGAATGAGTAGGTGTGTCCAGACCTTTGACTTGTATCTTAACAAGCTTACAGACTGATCACTGTGCACAAGACTGATGGACCTGAATATTGTGATGAGTGTAAGGGTGTGTTTCAAACAGAACCCCATTCCCTAAATATTGTGCTACCCTATGGGCATCACACTTTACACTGGGCTATAGAGTCATATCAGGCATCTCACTTTACACAGTCACATCAGGCATCTCACTTTACACAGTCACATCAGGCATCACACTTTACACTGGGCCATAGTCACATCAGGCATCACACTTTACACTGGGCTACAGAGGCACATCAGTCATCCCACTTTACACAGTCACATCAGGCATCTCACTTTACAGAGTCACATCAGGCATCACACTTTACACTGGGCCATAGTCATATCAGGCATCTCACTTTACACTGGGCTATAGAGTCACATCAGGCATCTCACTTTACACAGAGTCACATCAGACATCACACTTTACAGAGTCACATCAGGCATCACACTTTACACTGGGCTATAGAGTCACATCAGGCATCTCACTTTACACAGAGTCACATCAGGCATCTCACTTTACACAGTCACATCAGGCATCTCACTTTACACAGTCACATCAGGCATCTCACTTTACACAGTCACATCAGGCATCACACTTTACACAGAGTCACATCAGGCATCACACTTTACACAGAGTCACATCAGGCATCTCACTTTACACAGTCACATCAGGCATCTCACTTTACACAGAGTCACATCAGGCATCTCACTTTACACAGTCACATCAGGCATCTCACTTTACACAGTCACATCAGGCATCTCACTTTACACAGTCACATCAGGCATCACACTTTACACAGAGTCACATCAGGCATCACACTTTACACAGAGTCATATCAGGCATCTCACTTTACACAGTCACATCAGGCATCACACTTTACACAGAGTCACATCAGGCATCTCACTTTACACAGAGTCACATCAGGCATCTCACTTTACACACAGTCACATCAGGCATCACACTTTACACAGTCACATCAGACATCACACTTTACACAGAGTCATATCAGGCATCTCACTTTACACAGAGTCACATCAGGCATCTCACTTTACACAGAGTCACATCAGGCATCTCACTTTACACAGAGTCATATCAGGCATCTCACTTTACACAGTCACATCAGGCATCTCACTTTACACAGAGTCACATCAGGCATCTCACTTTACACAGAGTCACATCAGGCATCACACTTTACACAGAGTCACATCAGGCATCTCACTTTACACAGAGTCACATCAGGCATCTCACTTTACACAGTCACATCAGGCATCTCACTTTACACAGAGTCACATCAGGCATCTCACTTTACACAGAGTCACATCAGGCATCTCACTTTACACAGAGTCACATCAGGCATCTCACTTTACACAGAGTCACATCAGGCATCTCACTTTACACAGAGTCACATCAGGCATCTCACTTTACACAGTCACATCAGGCATCTCACTTTACACAGAGTCACATCAGGCATCTCACTTTACACAGAGTCACATCAGGCATCTCACTTTACACAGAGTCACATCAGGCATCTCACTTTACACAGAGTCACATCAGGCATCACACTTTACACAGAGTCACATCAGGCATCTCACTTTGCACAGTCACATCAGGCATCTCACTTTACACAGTGTCACATCAGGCATCTCACTTTACACAGAGTCACATCAGGCATCTCACTTTACACAGAGTCACATCAGGCATCTCACTTTACACAGAGTCACATCAGGCATCTCACTTTACACAGAGTCACATCAGGCATCACACTTTACACAGAGTCACATCAGGCATCACACAGAGTCACATCAGGCATCACACAGAGTCACATCAGGCATCTCACAGAGTCACATCAGGCATCACACAGAGTCACATCAGGCATCTCACAGAGTCACATCAGGCATCACACAGAGTCACATCAGGCATCTCACAGAGTCACATCAGGCATCACACAGAGTCACATCAGGCATCACACAGAGTCACATCAGGCATCACACAGAGTCACATCAGGCATCACACAGAGTCACATCAGGCATCACACAGAGTCACATCAGGCATCTCACAGAGTCACATCAGGCATCACACAGAGTCACATCAGGCATCACACAGAGTCACATCAGGCATCACACAGAGTCACATCAGGCATCACACAGAGTCACATCAGGCATCACACATAGTCACATCAGGCATAACACAGAGTCACATCAGGCATCACACAGAGTCACATCAGGCATCACATTTCACAATACTTTTATTTTTTGCTTATCAATTAATGAATTGCATCTGTTTTGTAGAAAGAAGTCAAACCAACATATGGACGCTCCCTTCCTCTGATGTCACGAGGAAGGAGACCCCCTCCTCATCCTCCTCATCCTCCACCCTCCTGCCAGTTGTTAGGGAAACAGAGCTGTTAATATTTGATGTGATCACGGGCCTCCATAAGCACATTTCAGCAAGTTGAGCCAAAACATGATTAATTTAGTATTTATACCCCAGCATCCTTTAACAAGCAGAGCCCCACACACACACACATACACAGCCTCGGCCCCGCAGCGCGCACACACACACACACAAACACACACACACACAGCATCGGCCCCGCAGCAGCGCACACACACACACACACACACACACAAACACATACACACACAAACACACACACACACACACAGCCTCGGCCCCACAGCGGGCGCACACACACACACACACATACACAGCCTCGGCCCCGCAGCGCGCACACAAACACAAACACACACACAAACACAAACAGCCTCTGCCCCGCAGCACACACACACACACACACACAGCCTCTGCCCCGCAGCACACACACACACACACAGCCTTGGCCCCGCAGCAGAGCAGACACAGTTTGAGAGTAGTGGCCCTAAATCATCAACGTTCCGCTGCCAGAATCATGCGAGGTCGGGGGGGACGGACGACATGTTTTCACGTAATACAACAGTGTTTATAAGGAATTAGTGTCTGTGTGAGGATTAGTTTCCCTGTCAGCCCACCAGTCAACAGCAGGGTTATGAGAAACTGCTGTAATTGTTGAGCCAACGGAGCCAAAATGACCTCTTTTTTTGTCGTTGTTGTGTGTCTTAATGGGGTTCAAAACTCTCCATCAATCTCTACATGGAGGCTGACAGGAGGGAGTTTTACAAGGACCTGCTACTGGGTCTATTGGGTCCTGTTACTGGGAACAGGGAAACAACGTGAATAATTTACATCCCGTGTGTCCTGTCTCACTCTGACCCTAGTCACCAGACCATAATGTCCTTCCGTCTGTCGCCGTGGCGTCATCAGCTCCACCCACAGCCTCGTCATCAATTCCTCCGTTATGAATCCAGGACATCAGAATCACTTAAAGGGGGGATCTGGGATTGGTACATCCTTATGAATCCATGACACCAGAATCACTTAAAGGGGGGATCTGGGATTGGTACATCCTTATGAATCCATGACACCACAATCACTTAAAGGGGGGATCTGGGATTGGTACATCCTTATGAATCCATGACACCAGAATCACTTAAAGGGGGGATCTGGGATTGGTACATCCTTATGAATCCATGACACCAGAATCACTTAAAGGGGGGATCTGGGATTGGTACATCCTTATGAATCCATGACAACAGAATCACTTAAAGGGGGGATCTGGGATTGGTACATCCTTATGAATCCATGACAACAGAATCACTTAAAGGGGGGATCTGGGATTGGTACATCCTTATGAATCCATGACAACAGAATCACTTAAAGGGGGGATCTGGGATTGGTACATCCTTATGAATCCATGACACCAGAATCCCTTAAAGGGGGGATCTGGGATTGGTACATCCTTATGAATCCATGACACCAGAATCACTTAAAGGGGGGATCTGGGATTGGTACATCCTTATGAATCCATGACACCAGAATCCCTTAAAGGGGGGATCTGGGATTGGTACATCCTTATGAATCCATGACACCAGAATCACTTAAAGGGGGGATCTGGGATTGGTACATCCTTATGAATCCATGACACCAGAATCCCTTAAAGGGGGGATCTGGGATTGGTACATCCTTATGAATCCATGACAACAGAATCACTTAAAGGGGGGATCTGGGATTGGTACATCCTTATGAATCCATGACACCAGAATCCCTTAAAGGGGGGATCTGGGATTGGTACATCCTTATGAATCCATGACACCAGAATCCCTTAAAGGGGGGATCTGGGATTGGTACATCCTTATGAATCCATGACACCAGAATCACTTAAAGGGGGGATCTGGGATTGGGACATCCATGTTTGTTATAGTTTTGTTTGAATCCTAGATTGTCCTTTTTCAATAATGACATCCACAATGACGTATTAATTAGAGCGTTGGACTAGTAACCGGAAGGTTGCAAGTTCAAATCCCCGAGCTGACAAGGTACAAATCTGTCGTTCTGCCCCTGAACAGGCAGTTAACCCACTGTTCCTAGGGCCGTCATTGAAAATAAGAATTTGATCTTAACTGTCTTACCTAGTTAAATAAAGATAAAATAAAATAAATTGACATAGGTGTTTTTTAAATTGTACCTTTATTTAACCAGGTAGGCTAGTTGAGAACACCTTTATTTAACCAGGTAGGCTAGTTGAGAACACCTTTATTTAACCAGGTAGGCTAGTTGAGAACACCTTTATTTAACCAGGTAGGCTAGTTGAGAACACCTTTATTTAACCAGGTAGGCTAGTTGAGAACACCTTTATTTAACCAGGTAGGCCAGTTGAGAACACCTTTATTTAAAGCATAGCATAGCAGTTCGATACAAACAACAACACAGAGTTACACATGGAGTAAACAAAACACACAAACAACAACACAGAGTTACACATGGAGTAAACAAAACATACAAACAACAACACAGAGTTACACATGGAGTAAACAAAACATACAAACAACAACACAGAGTTACACATGGAGTAAACAAAACACACAAACAACAACACAGAGTTACACATGGAGTAAACAAAACATACAAACAACAACACAGAGTTACACATGGAGTAAACAAAACACACAAACAACAACACAGTTACACATGGAATAACAAAAATACAAACAACAACACAGAGTTACACATGGAGTAAACAAAACATACAGTCAATAATACAGTAGAGAAAAAAAAGAAAACCCAAAAGTCTGTAATGACGTTTTAGTTCTTGACATCGGGTTGGTTTTGAATTCTTTGCTTAAATGAATGTTACAACATGTTCCACATTATGGAGGACAAACTATGACGTAATAGTTTGTCTGAACACTGGAGGGCGCTGTGGTTCATTCTACCCAATTATGTCACCCTGTTACTGACGGAGAGACAAGACCGCCAACAGACCTTACAGACCATCATGAATCTAATACTATGGAATTAAAAACTATTTTTGATGAATGTTTCCCAGGCAGAAATGTCTGAGAGCGGCTTCAACTGGTGTGATCTGGAGAAACATGGAGGAACAACCCAGAGAGATGTGAAGCCTGTTCTCCTTGATTTAAGCCCTTGGCTCCTATAGAAGCCTGTTCTCATTGATTTAAGGCCTTGGCTCCTATAGAAGCCTGTTCTCATTGATTTAAGCCCTTGGCTCTTATAGAAGCCTGTTCTCCTTGATTTAAACTCTTGGCTCCTACAGGAAGTCACTGTTCTCCTTGATTTAAGCCCTTGGCTCCTATAGAAGCCTGTTCTCCTTGATTTAAGGCCTTGGCTCCTATAGAAGCCTGTTCTTCTTGATTTAAGCCCTTGGCTCCTATAGAAGCCTGTTCTCGTTGATTTAAGGCCTTGGCTCCTATAGAAGCCTGTTCTCGTTGATTTAAGGCCTTGGCTCTTATAGAAGCCCGTTCTCGTTGATTTAAGGCCTTGGCTCTTATAGAAGCCTGTTCTCGTTGATTTAAGGCCTTGGCTCTTATAGAAGCCTGTTCTTCTTGATTTAAGGCCTTGGCTCCTATAGAAGCCTGTTCTCGTTGATTTAAGGCCTTGGCTCCTATAGAAGCCTGTTCTCCTTGATTTAAGGCCTTGGCTCCTACAGGAAGTCACTGTTTCCCTTGCAGTAGACATCACTCCCCCATTGTCTGTTATCTGTTGTCCATCTCTGTCTCTTCTACTGTCAGTCCATCTGTCTGGTGGCCAACTGGACTCCAATACTGTTCCTGTTCCTAGTTACAATGTTACAATGTTACAATACTGTTCCTGTTCCTAGTTACAATGTTACAATACTGTTCCTGTTCCTAGTTACAATGTTACAATGTTACAATACTGTTCCTAGTTACAATACTGTTCCTGTTCCTAGTTACAATGTTACAATGTTACAATACTGTTCCTAGTTACAATGTTACAATACTGTTCCTGTTCCTAGTTACAATGTTACAATGTTACAATACTGTTCCTAGTTACAATGTTACAATGTTACAATACTGTTCTTAGTTACAATGTTACAATACTGTTCCTGTTCCTAGTTACAATGTTACAATACTGTTCCTGTTCCTAGTTACAATGTTACAATACTGTTCCTAGTTACAATGTTACAATACTGTTCCTAGTTACAATGTTACAATACTGTTCCTAATTACAATGTTACAATACTGTTCCTAGTTACAATGTTACAATGTTACAATACTGTTCCTAGTTACAATGTTACAATACTGTTTATGTTCCTAGTTACAATGTTACAATACTGTTTCTGTTCCTAGTTACAATGTTACAATGTTACAATACTGTTCCTAGTTACAATGTTACAATACTGTTTCTGTTCCTAGTTACAATGTTACAATACTGTTTCTGTTCCTAGTTACAATGTTACAATGTTACAATACTGTTCTTAGTTACAATGTTACAATACTGTTCCTGTTCCTAGTTACAATGTTACAATGTTACAATACTGTTCCTAGTTACAATGTTACAATGTTACAATACTGTTCCTAGTTACAATGTTACAATGTTACAATACTGTTCCTAGTTACAATGTTACGATACTGTTCCTGTTCCTAGTTACAATGTTACAATACTGTTCCTAGTTACAATGTTACAATACTGTTCCTGTTCCTAGTTACAATGTTACAATGTTACAATACTGTTCCTAGTTACAATGTTACAATGTTACAATACTGTTCCTAGTTACAATGTTACAATACTGTTCCTGTTCCTAGTTACAATACTGTTCCTAGTTACAATGTTACAAAGTTACAATACTGTTTCTGTTCCTAGTTACAATTTTACAATACTGTTTCTGTTCCTAGTTACAATGTTACAATGTTACAATACTGTTCCTAGTTACAATGTTACAATGTTACAATACTGTTCCTAGTTACAATGTTACAATACTGTTTCTGTTCCTAGTTACAATGTTACAATACTGTTTCTGTTCCTAGTTACAATGTTACAATGTTACAATACTGTTCTTAGTTACAATGTTACAATACTGTTCCTGTTCCTAGTTACAATGTTACAATACTGTTCCTGTTCCTAGTTACAATGTTACAATACTGTTCCTAGTTACAATGTTACAATACTGTTCCTAGTTACAATGTTACAATACTGTTCCTAATTACAATGTTACAATACTGTTCCTAGTTACAATGTTACAATACTGTTTCTGTTCCTAGTTACAATGTTACAATACTGTTTCTGTTCCTAGTTACAATGTTACAATGTTACAATACTGTTCTTAGTTACAATGTTACAATGTTACAATACTGTTCCTAGTTACAATGTTACAATGTTACAATACTGTTCCTAGTTACAATGTTACAATACTGTTCCTAGTTACAATGTTACAATACTGTTCCTAGTTACAATGTTACAAAGTTACAATACTGTTTCTGTTCCTAGTTACAATTTTACAATACTGTTTCTGTCCTAGTTACAATGTTACAATGTTACAATACTGTTCCTAGTTACAATGTTACAATACTGTTCCTAGTTACAATGTTACAATACTGTTTCTGTTCCTAGTTACAATGTTACAATACTGTTCCTAGCTACAATGTTACAATACTGTTCCTAGCTACAATGTTACAATACTGTTCCTAGCTACAATGTTACAATACTGTTTCTGTTCCTAGTTACAATTTTACAATACTGTTTCTGTTCCTAGTTACAATGTTACAATGTTACAATACTGTTCCTAGTTACAAAGTTACAATACTGTTTCTGTTCCTAGTTACAATGTTACAATGTTACAATACTGTTCCTATTCCTAGTTACAATGTTACAATACTGTTCCTAGTTACAATGCTACAATACTGTTCCTAGTTACAATGTTACAAAGTTACAATACTGTTCCTGTTCCTAGTTACAATGTTACAATACTGTTCCTAGTTACAATGTTACAATTTTACAATACTGTTCCTAGTTACAATGTTACAATGTTACAAAGTTACAATACTGTTCCTGTTCCTAGTTACAATGTTACAATACTGTTCCTGTTCCTAGTTACAATGTTACGACACCTGCCTCTGATTGAGAACCATACCAGGACAAATGCAAATGCAATATAGAAAAACAAACAGACTTCCCACCCCAACTCACTCCCTTGACCAACCTAAAACAAACAGACTTCCCACCCCAACTCACTCCCTTGACCAACCTAAAACAAACAGACTTCCCACCCCAACTCACTCCCTTGACCAACCTAAAACAAACAGACTTCCCACCCCAACTCACTCCCTTGACCAACCTAAAACAAACAGACTTCCCACCCCAACTCACTCCCTTGACCAACCTAAAACAAACAGACTTCCCACCCCAACTCACTCCCTTGACCAACCTAAAACAAACAGACTTCCCACCCCAACTCACTCCCTTGACCAACCTAAAACAAACAGACTTCCACTCCAACTCACTCCCTTGACCAACCTAAAACAAAGACAGAACAAAAAAAGGTCAGAACGTGACATTCCCTCTGTTTCTCACACCTGTCTCTATCCCCCCCTCCCCTGTCTGTATCCACCCCTCCCCTCTGTCTCTATCCCCCCCCTCCCCTCTGTCTCTATCCCCCCCTCCCCTCTGTCTCTATCCCCCCCTCCCCTCTGTCTCTATCCCCCCCCCCCCTGTCTGTATCCACCCCTCCCCCCCGTCTGTTTTTCCAAACTGTCTCAATAAAGTTTTTTACAAGAATAAAACAACTGTATCCAGTACTCTACTACTCTGTAGGACAGAGTGTATTGTTTTGTAAAGTGTTCTGTTGTGTCTTTTTTTAAAGGGCCTGTGTCAGCACAGCGTGTGGGCCAATCACACACTGACATCACATATACAATGATAGAACAATTGTAGATGTATAAATATGTGGCCCGTTGCTACAGCCTCTCCGCCCTGCTGCCTAATGGGGGTTCCTGCTGATTGGTCCTGGTCATTTACATGGAGCTCTTTATTACGGTGATCAGTCACTACCTTGTATTCTCCTTGTTATTCTGCTGGAACTCCTCCCTCTCTGTCTCTCTCCTGTATCTGTCTCTCTCTCTCTCTCTCTCCTGTCTCTGTCCTGTCTCTCTTTCGCTCTCCTGTCTCTGTCCTGTCTCTCTTTCGCTCTCCTGTCTCTGTCTCTCTCTCTCTCTCTCTCTCTCTCTCTCTCTCTCTCTCTCTCTCTCTCTCTCTCCTGTCTCTGTCCTGTCTCTCTTTCGCTCTCCTGTCTCTGTCTCTCTCTCTCTCTCTCTCTCTCTCTCTCTCTCTCTCTCTCTCTCTCTCTCCTGTCTCTCTCTCCCTCTCTCTCTCCTGTCTCTGTCCTGTCACTCTTTCGCTCTCCTGTCTCTGTCTCTCTCTCTCTCTCTCTCTCTCTGTCTCTTTCTGTCTGTCTCTCTCTCTCTCCTCTCTCTCTCTCCTCTCTCTAATTAGTCTCAACAAGATCCACAGTGAGTGTGTTAGTGTTGGGAAGTTCAGCTCTTTTACCGGCAAACGATGAACTGAAAACTGAAAACAGTCCCAATTCTACAAGCCTTTCGTTCACATCTCGTTCACCCTCCGATGGTTCTGTCATTTGTGACTGAAACATAAACATGGTGCTTTAAAACAACGTACATTTGGCGCTGCTTGACCGCCGCGATAAGCACAAGTTTGTTCGCAAGCAAGTCAAAGGTCAAATGAACAAGTCATTCAGGAAAAAATTATAATCTTGACTCGTGAGTCAGTAAAAAGAGTTGTTTAAAATTTGTTGAATATATTTGCGAATTGCACATCAATATTGTGTGTGTATGTGTGTGTGTGTGTGTTTGTGGCTAGCAGGAGCTGGCAGGAGGACAACCCTACATAGATACAATATATTTCCTTGCCTGCTCAGCTGTTTTTCTATCCAGATGGGACTGGAACTGAGGACTAGAAACCTTGAAACTGGGATCCAGAGTTAAATCCTAACGCTGTGTGTGTGTCTGTGTGTCTGTGTGTGTGTGTCTGTTTGTCTGTCTGTGTGTCTGTGTGTGTGTGTGTCTGTTTGTCTGTGTGTGTCTGTTTGTCTGTGTGTGTGTGTGTGTGTGTGTCTGTCTGTGTGTGTGTGTGTGTGTCTGTTTGTCCGTGTGTGTGTGTGTGTGTGTGTCTGTGTGTGTGTGTCTGTGTGTGTGGTCTGTCTGTGTGTGTGTGTGTGTGTGTGTCTGTTTGTGTGTGTGTATGTGTGTGAGTGTGTCTGTCTGTGTGTGTGTGTGTGTGTGTGTGTGTGCGCACCTATCTGACCTCTCAGATGTAATAAGGGTAGGATCCTCGGCCCCCCCCAAGGGCCCTTTCAGTTATCACCCCCCCCCCCCTCTCTCTCACTGTGTGTTTGTGTGTTTTAATGGTCTGAGCCCTGAGCTGGTATCTCTAAATTAGCTGAGTGTGTTGATAGGTTGGTCACTCCTGCCAGGTGCTAATTACATTAGTTTATCAATGTACAGGACATTTTATGGTCCTCCTCCTAATAACAGTAGCTAGGTGTTTGTGTCTGTGTGTGAGAGAGAGATACGGGGTTGACTCAACCTGCAGTCCCAGTGTTTATATGGGTAGGTGGGTTTAGGATACTATATAATATAGATGGTTATAACACAGTCTCTATGATGGTTATAACACAGTCTCTATATAATATAGATGGTTATAACACAGTCTCTATATAATATAGATGGTTATAACACAGTCTCTATATAATATAGATGGTTATAACACAGTCTCTATATAATATAGATGGTTATAACACAGTCTCTATATAATATAATATAGATGGTTATAACACAGTCTCTATATAATATAGATGGTTATAACACAGTCTCTATGATGGTTATAACACAGTCTCTATATAATATAGATGGTTATAACACAGTCTCTATATAATATAGATGGTTATAACACAGTCTCTATGATGGTTATAACACAGTCTCTATATAATATAGATGGTTATAACCAGTCTCTATATAATATAGATGGTTATAACACAGTCTCATATGATGGTTATAACACCAGTCTCATATGATGGTTATAACACAAGTCTCTATATAATATAGATGGTTATAACACAGGTCTCTATGATGGTTATAACACAGTCTCTATATAATATAGATGGTTATAACACAGTCTCTATATAATATAGATGGTTATAACACAGTCTCTATGAATGGTTATAACACAGTCTCTATATAATATAGATGGTTATAACACAGTCTCTATATAATATAGATGGTTATAACACAGTCTCTATATAATATAGATGGTTATAACACAGTCTCTATATAATATAGATGGTTATAACACAGTCTTCTATATAATATAGATGGTTATAACACAGTCTCTATATAATATAGATGGTTATAACACAGTCTCTATATAATATAGATGGTTATACACAGTCTCTATATAATATAGATGGGTTATAACAACAGTCTCTATGATGGTTATAACACAGTCTCTATGATGGTTATAACACAGTCTCTATGATGGTTATAACACAGTCTCTATATAATATAGATGGTTATAACACAGTCTCTATATAATATAGATGGTTATAACACAGTCTCTATGATGGTTATAAACAGTCTCTATATAATATAGATGGTTATAAACACAGTCTCTATGATGGTTATAACACAGTCTCTATATAATATAGATGGTTATAACACAGTCTCTATATAATATAGATGGTTATAACACAGTCTCTATATAATATAGATGGTTATAACACAGTCTCTATGATGGTTATAACACAGTCTCTATATAATATAGATGGTTATAACACAGTCTCTATGATGGTTATAACACAGTCTCTATATAATATAGATGGTTATAACACAGTCTCTATATAGATGGTTATAACACAGTCCTCTATGATGGTTATAACACAGTCTCTATATAATATAGATGGTTATAACACAGTCTCTATGATGGTTTATAACACAGTCTCTATATAATATAGATGGTTATAACACAGTCTCTATATAATATAGATGGTTATAACACAGTCTCTATATAATATAGATGGTTATAACACAGTCTCTATGATGGTTATAACACAGTCTCTATATAATATAGATGGGTTATAACACAGTCTCTATATAATATAGATGGTTATAACACAGTCTCTATATAATATAGATGGTTATAACACAGTCTCTATATAATATAGATGGTTATAACACAGTCTCTATGATGGTTATAACACAGTCTCTATATAATATAGATGGTTATAACACAGTCTCTATATAATATAGATGGTTATAACACAGTCTCTATGATGGTTATAACACAGTCTCTATATAATATAGATGGTTATAACACAGTCTCTATATAATATAGATGGTTATAACACAGTCTCTATATAATATAGATGGTTATAACACAGTCTCTATGATGGTTATAACACAAGTCTTCTATATATATAGATGGTTATAACACAGTCTCTATGATGGTTATAACACAGTCTCTATATAATATAGATGGTTATAACACAGTCTCTATATAATATAGATGGTTATAACACAGTCTCTATATAATATAGATGGTTATAACACAGTCTCTATATAATATAGATGGTTATAAACACAGTCTCTATATAATATAGATGGTTTATAACACAGTCTCTATGATGGTTATAACCAGTCTCTATGATGGTTATAACACAGTCTCTATATAATATAGATGGTTATAACACAGTCTCTAATAATATAGATGGTTATAACACAGTCTCTATATAATATAGATGGTTATAACACAGTCTCTATGATGGTTATAACACAGTCTCTATATAATATAGATGGTTATAACACAGTCTCTATATAATATAGATGGTTATAACACAGTCTCTATATAATATAGATGGTTATAACACAGTCTCTATGATGGTTATAACACAGTCTCTATATAATATAGATGGTTATAACACAGTCTCTATATAATATAGATGGTTATAACACAGTCTCTATATAATATAGATGGTTATAACACAGTCTCTATATAATATAGATGGTTATAACACAGTCCTCTATGATGGTTATAACACAGTCTCTATATAATATAGATGGTTATAACACAGTCTCTATATAATATAGATGGTTATAACACAGTCTCTATATAATATAGATGGTTATAACACAGTCTCTATATAATACAGATGGTTATAACACAGTCTCTATATAATATAGATGGTTATAACACAGTCTCTATGATGGTTATAACACAGTCTCTATATAATATAGATGGTTATAACACAGTCTCTATATAATATAGATGGTTATAACACAGTCTCTATATAATATAGATGGTTATAACACAGTCTCTATGATGGTTATAACACAGTCTCTATATAATATAGATGGTTATAACACAGTCTCTATATAAATATAGATGGTTATAACACAGTCTCTATATAATATAGATGGTTATAACACAGTCTCTATGATGGTTATAACACAGTCTCTATATAATATAGATGGTTATAACACAGTCTCTATATAATATAGATGGTTATAACACAGTCTCTATATAATATAGATGGTTATAACACAGTCTCTATATAATATAGATGGTTATAACACAGTCTCTATATATATAGATGGTTATAACACAGTCTCTATGATGGTTATAACACAGTCTCTATATAATATAGATGGTTATAACACAGTCTCTATATAATATAGATGGTTATAACACAGTCTCTATATATATAGATGGTTATAACACAGTCTCTATATAATATAGATGGTTATAACACAGTCTCTATATAATATAGATGGTTATAACACAGTCTCTATATAATATGATGGTTATAACACAGTCTCTATATAATATAGATGGTTATAACACAGTCTCTATATAATATAGATGGTTATAACACAGTCTCTATATAATAGATGGTTATAACTACTCGTCCTATATATATAGATGGTTATAACACAGTCTCTATGATGGTTATAACACAGTCTCTATATAATATAGATGGTTATAACACAGTCTCTATATAATATAGATGGTTATAACACAGTCTCTATATAATATAGATGGTTATAACACAGTCTCTATATAATATAGATGGTTATAACACAGTCTCTATGATGGTTATAACACAGTCTCTATGATGGTTATAACACAGTCTCTATATAATATAGATGGTTATAACACAGTCTCTATATAATATAGATGGTTATAACACAGTCTCTATATAATATAGATGGTTATAACACAGTCTCTATGATGGTTATAACACAGTCTCTATATAATATAGATGGTTATAACACAGTCTCTATATAATATAGATGGTTATAACACAGTCTCTATATAATATAGATGGTTATAACACAGTCTCTATGATGGTTATAACACAGTCTCTATATAATATAGATGGTTATAACACAGTCTCTATATAATATAGATGGTTATAACACAGTCTCTATATAATTACATAGTACCAGTCAAAAGTCTGGACACACCTTCTCATTCAAGGGTTTTTCTGATTTTTTTTACTATTTTCTACATTGTAGAATATTAGTGAAGACATCAAAACTATGAAATGGTTATCCCTATAGACCCTGGTCATCATGTAGCCCCTCTTCATCCCTATAGACCCTGGTCATCCCTATAGACCCTGGTCATCCCTATAGACCCTGGTCATCCCTATAGACCCTGGTCATCCCTATAGACCCTGGTCATCATGTAGCCCCTCTTCATCCCTATAGACCCTGGTCATCCCTATAGACCCTGGTCATCATGTAGCCCCTCTTCATCCCTATAGACCCTGGTCATCCCTATAGACCCTGGTCATCCCTATAGACCCTGGTCATCATGTAGCCCCTCTTCATCCCTATAGACCCTGGTCATCCCTATAGACCCTGGTCATCATGTAGCCCCTCTTCATCCCTATAGACCCTGGTCATCATGTAGCCCCTCTTCATCCCTATAGACCCTGGTCATCCCTATAGACCCTGGTCATCCCTATAGACCCTGGTCATCATGTAGACCCTGGTCATCATGTAGACCCTCTTCATCCCTATAGACCCTGGTCATCCCTATAGACCCTGGTCATCCCTATAGACCCTGGTCATCATGTAGACCCTGGTCATCATGTAGACCCTTGCTGAGTAGAGTGTTGGAAGCCATTTTGTAGATGACATCGCCGAAGTCGAGGATCGGTAGGATAGTCAGTTTTACTAGGGTATTCTTGGCGGCGTGAGTGAAGGAGGCTTTGTTGCGGAATAGAAAGCCGACTCGTGATTTGATTTTCGACTGGAGATGTTTGATATGAGTCTGGAAGGAGAGTTTGCAGTCTAGCCAGACACCTAGGTACTTATAGATGTCCACATATTCTAGGTCGGAACCAACCAGGGTGGTGATGCTAGTCGGGCATGCAGGTGCAGGCAGCGATCGGTTGAAAAGCATGCATTTGGTTTTACTAGCGTTTAAGAGCAGTTGGAGGCCACGGAAGTAGTGTTGTATGGCATTGAAGCTTGTTTGGAGGTTAGATAGCACAGTGTCCAATGACGGGCCGAAAGTATATAGAATGGTGTCGTCTGCGTAGAGGTGGATCAGGGAATCGCCCGCAGCAAGAGCAACATCATTGATATATACAGAGAAAAGAGTCGGCCCGAGAATTGAACCCTGTGGCACCCCCATAGAGACTGCCAGAGGAGAGACTGCCAGAGGACCGGACAGCATGCCCTCCGATTAGACACACTGAACTCTGTCTGCAAAGTAATTGGTGAACCAGGCGAGGCAGTCATCCGAAAAACCGAGGCTACTGAGTCTGCCGATAAGAATACGGTAATTGACAGAGTTGAAAGCCTTGGCCAGGTCGATGAAGACGGCTGCACAGTACTGTCTTTTATCGATGGCGGTTACGATATCGTTTAGTACCTTGAGTGTGGCTGAGGTGCACCCGTGACCGGCTCGGAAACCAGATTGCACAGCGGAGAAGGTACGGTGGTCAGTGACCTGTTTGTTGACTTGGCTTTCGAAGACCTTAGATAGGCAGGGCAGGATGGATATAGGTCTGTAACAGTTTGGGTCCAGGGTGTCTCCCCCTTTGAAGAGGGGGATGACTGCGGCAGCTTTCCAATCCTTGGGGATCTCAGACGATGTGAAAGAGAGGTTGAACAGGCTGGTAATAGGGGTTGCGACAATGGCGGCGGATAGTTTCAGAAATAGAGAGTCCAGATTGTCAAGCCCAGCTGATTTGTACGGGTCCAGGTTTTGCAGCTCTTTCAGAACATCTGCTATCTGGATTTGGGTAAAGGAGAACCTGGAGAGGCTTGGGCGAGGAGCTGCGGGGGGGGCGGAGCTGTTGGCCGAGGTTGAAGTAGCCAGGCGGAAGGCATGGCCAGCCGTTGAGAAATGAAGTTTTCGATAATCATGGATTTATCGGTGGTGACCGTGTTACCTAGCCTCAGTGCAGTGGGCAGCTGGGAGGAGGTGCTCTTGTTCTCCATGGACTTCACAGTGTCCCAGAACTTTTTGGAGTTGGGGCTACAGGATGCAAACTTCTGCCTGAAGAAGCTGGCCTTAGCTTTCCTGACTGACCGCGTGTATTGGTTCCGGACTTCCCTGAACAGTTGCATATCACGGGGACTATTCGATGCTATTGCAGTCCGCCACAGGATGTTTTGTGCTGGTCGAGGGCAGTCAGGTCTGGGGTGAACCAAGGGCTGTATCTGTTCTTAGTTCTGCATTTTTTGAACGGAGCATGCTTATCTAAAATGGTGAGGAAGTTACTTTTAAAGAATGACCAGGCATCCTCAACTGACGGGATGAGGTCAATGTCCTTCCAGGATACCCGGGCCAGGTCGATTAGAAAGGCCTGCTCACAGAAGTGTTTTAGGGAGCGTTTGACAGTGATGAGGGGTGGTCGTTTGACCGCGGCTCCGTAGCGGATACAGGCAATGAGGCAGTGATCGCTGAGATCCTGGTTGAAGACAGCGGAGGTGTATTTGGAGGGCCAGTTGGTCAGGATGACGTCTATGAGGGTGCCCTTGTTTACAGAGTTAGGGTTGTACCTGGTGGGTTCCTTGATGATTTGTGTGAGATTGAGGGCATTGTAGGACTGGCGGGGTGTTAAGCATATCCCAGTTTAGGTCATCATGTGGACCCTGGTCATCCCTATAGACCCTGGTCATCCCTATAGTCCCTGGTCATCATGTAGACCCTGGTCATCCCTATAGACCCTGGTCATCATGTAGACCCTGGTCATCATGTAGACCCTGGTCATCCCTATAGTCCCTGGTCATCCCTATAGTCCCTGGTCATCATGTAGACCCTGATCATCATATAGACCCTGGTCATCCCTATAGACCCTGGTCATCATGTAGACCCTGGTCATCATGTAGACCCTGGTCATCCCTATAGACCCTGGGCATCATGTAGACCCTGGTCATCATGTAGACCCTGGTCATCCCTATAGTCCCTGGTCATCCCTATAGTCCCTGGTCATCATGTAGACCCTGATCATCATGTAGACCCTGGTCATCCCTATAGACCCTGGTCATCATATAGACCCTGGTCATCATATAGACCCTGGTCATCCCTATAGACCCTGGTCATCATGTAGACCCTGGTCATCCCTACAGACCCTGGTCATCATGTAGA
Organism: Oncorhynchus kisutch; assembly: GCF_002021735.2. Lineage (NCBI taxonomy): Eukaryota > Metazoa > Chordata > Actinopteri > Salmoniformes > Salmonidae > Oncorhynchus > Oncorhynchus kisutch. Next base: position 45,152 of record NW_022262698.1, on the reverse strand, counting down.
CCCTCTTCATCCCTATAGACCCTGGTCATTCCTATAGACCCTGGTCATCATATAGACCCTGGTCATCCCTATAGGCCCTGGTCATCATATAGACCCTGGTCATCCCTATAGGCCCTGGTCATCTCTATAGACCCTGGTCATCCCTATAGACCCTCTTCATCCCTATAGACCCTCTTCATCCCTATAGACCCTGGTCATCATGTAGACCCTGGTCATCCCTATAGACCCTGGTCATCATGTAGACCCTGGTCATCCCTATAGACCCTGGTCATCATATAGACCCTGGTCATCCCTATAGACCCTGGTCATCCCTATAGATCCTGGTCATCATATAGACCCTGGTCATCCCTATAGACCCTGGTCATCCCTATAGACCCTGGTCATCCCTATAGACCCTGGTCATCATGTAGACCCTGGTCATCCCTATAGACCCTGGTCATCATGTAGACCCTGGTCATCATGTAGACCCTGGTCATCATGTAGACCCTGGTCATCATATATACCCTGGTCATCCCTATAGACCCTGGTCATCATATAGACCCTGGTCATCCCTATAGGCCCTGGTCATCTCTATAGACCCTGGTCATCCCTATAGACCCTCTTCATCCCTATAGACCCTCTTCATCCCTATAGACCCTGGTCATCATGTAGACCCTGGTCATCCCTATAGACCCTGGTCATCATGTAGACCCTGGTCATCCCTATAGACCCTGGTCATCATATAGACCCTGGTCATCCCTATAGACCCTGGTCATCCCTATAGATCCTGGTCATCATATAGACCCTGGTCATCACTATAGACCCTGGTCATCCCTATAGACCCTGGTCATCCCTATAGACCCTGGTCATCATGTAGACCCTGGTCATCCCTATAGACCCTGGTCATCATGTAGACCCTGGTCATCATGTAGACCCTGGTCATCATGTAGACCCTGGTCATCCCTATAATCCCTGGTCATCCCTATAGTCCCTGGTCATCATGTAGACCCTGATCATTGTGTAGACCCTGGTCATCCCTATAGACCCTGGTCATCATGTAGACCCTGGTCATCATGTAGACCCTGGTCATCCCTATAGACCCTGGTCATCATGTAGACCCTGGTCATCATGTAGACCCTGGTCATCCCTATAGTCCCTGGTCATCCCTATAGTCCCTGGTCATCATGTAGACCCTGATCATCATGTAGACCCTGGTCATCCCTATAGACCCTGGTCATCATATAGACCCTGGTCATCATATAGACCCTGGTCATCCCTATAGACCCTGGTCATCATGTAGACCCTGGTCATCCCTACAGACCCTGGTCATCATGTAGACCCTCTTCATCCCTATAGACCCTGGTCATCCCTATAGACCCTGGTCATCATATAGACCCTGGTCATCCCTATAGGCCCTGGTCATCATATAGACCCTGGTCATCCCTATAGGCCCTGGTCATCTCTATAGACCCTGGTCATCCCTATAGACCCTCTTCATCCCTATAGACCCTCTTCATCCCTATAGACCCTGGTCATCATGTAGACCCTGGTCATCCCTATAGACCCTGGTCATCATTTAGACCCTGGTCATCCCTATAGACCCTGGTCATCATATAGACCCTGGTCATCCCTATAGACCCTGGTCATCCCTATAGATCCTGGTCATCATATAGACCCTGGTCATCCCTATAGACCCTGGTCATCCCTATAGACCCTGGTCATCCCTATAGACCCTGGTCATCTTATAGACCCTGGTCATCCCTATAGACCCTGGTCATCATGTAGACCCTGGTCATCATGTAGACCCTGGTCATCATGTAGACCCTGGTCATCCCTATAGAACCTGGTCATCATATAGACCCTGGTCATCATGTAGACCCTGGTCATCATATAGACCCTGGTCATCCCTATAGACCCTGGTCATCACTATAGAACCTGTCATCCCTATAGACCCTGTCATCCCTATAGACCCTGGTCATCCCTATAGACCCTGGTCATCACTATAGACCCTGTCATCCCTATAGACCCTGGTCATCCCTATAGACCCTGGTCATCATGTAGACCCTGGTCATCATGTAGACCCTGGTCATCATGTAGACCCTGGTCATCATGTAGACCCTGGTCATCCCTATAGACCCTGGGCATCATGTAGACCCTGGTCATCATGTAGACCCTGGTCATCCCTATAGTCCCTGGTCATCCCTATAGTCCCTGGTCATCATGTAGACCCTGATCATCATGTAGACCCTGGTCATCCCTATAGACCCTGGTCATCATATAGACCCTGGTCATCATATAGACCCTGGTCATCCCTATAGACCCTGGTCATCATGTAGACCCTGGTCATCCCTACAGACCCTGGTCATCATGTAGACCCTCTTCATCCCTATAGACCCTGGTCATTCCTATAGACCCTGGTCATCATATAGACCCTGGTCATCCCTATAGGCCCTGGTCATCATATAGACCCTGGTCATCCCTATAGGCCCTGGTCATCTCTATAGACCCTGGTCATCACTATAGACCCTGTCATCCCTATAGACCCTGGTCATCCCTATAGACCCTGGTCATCATGTAGACCCTGGTCATCATGTAGACCCTGGTCATCATGTAGACCCTGGTCATCATGTAGACCCTGGTCATCCCTATAGACCCTGGGCATCATGTAGACCCTGGTCATCATGTAGACCCTGGTCATCCCTATAGTCCCTGGTCATCCCTATAGTCCCTGGTCATCATGTAGACCCTGATCATCATGTAGACCCTGGTCATCCCTATAGACCCTGGTCATCATATAGACCCTGGTCATCATATAGGCCCTGGTCATCCCTATAGACCCTGGTCATCATGTAGACCCTGGTCATCCCTACAGACCCTGGTCATCATGTAGACCCTCTTCATCCCTATAGACCCTGGTCATTCCTATAGACCCTGGTCATCATATAGACCCTGGTCATCCCTATAGGCCCTGGTCATCATATAGACCCTGGTCATCCCTATAGGCCCTGGTCATCTCTATAGACCCTGGTCATCCCTATAGACCCTCTTCATCCCTATAGACCCTCTTCATCCCTATAGACCCTGGTCATCATGTAGACCCTGGTCATCCCTATAGACCCTGGTCATCATGTAGACCCTGGTCATCCCTATAGACCCTGGTCATCATATAGACCCTGGTCATCCCTATAGACCCTGGTCATCCCTATAGATCCTGGTCATCATATAGACCCTGGTCATCCCTATAGACCCTGGTCATCCCTATAGACCCTGGTCATCCCTATAGACCCTGGTCATCATGTAGACCCTGGTCATCCCTATAGACCCTGGTCATCATGTAGACCCTGGTCATCATGTAGACCCTGGTCATCATGTAGACCCTGGTCATCATATATACCCTGGTCATCCCTATAGACCCTGGTCATCATATAGACCCTGGTCATCCCTATAGGCCCTGGTCATCTCTATAGACCCTGGTCATCCCTATAGACCCTCTTCATCCCTATAGACCCTCTTCATCCCTATAGACCCTGGTCATCATGTAGACCCTGGTCATCCCTATAGACCCTGGTCATCATGTAGACCCTGGTCATCCCTATAGACCCTGGTCATCATATAGACCCTGGTCATCCCTATAGACCCTGGTCATCCCTATAGATCCTGGTCATCATATAGACCCTGGTCATCACTATAGACCCTGGTCATCCCTATAGACCCTGGTCATCCCTATAGACCCTGGTCATCATGTAGACCCTGGTCATCCCTATAGACCCTGGTCATCATGTAGACCCTGGTCATCATGTAGACCCTGGTCATCATGTAGACCCTGGTCATCCCTATAATCCCTGGTCATCCCTATAGTCCCTGGTCATCATGTAGACCCTGATCATCATGTAGACCCTGGTCATCCCTATAGACCCTGGTCATCATGTAGACCCTGGTCATCATGTAGACCCTGGTCATCCCTATAGACCCTGGTCATCATGTAGACCCTGGTCATCATGTAGACCCTGGTCATCCCTATAGTCCCTGGTCATCCCTATAGTCCCTGGTCATCATGTAGACCCTGATCATCATGTAGACCCTGGTCATCCCTATAGACCCTGGTCATCATATAGACCCTGGTCATCATATAGACCCTGGTCATCCCTATAGACCCTGGTCATCATGTAGACCCTGGTCATCCCTACAGACCCTGGTCATCATGTAGACCCTCTTCATCCCTATAGACCCTGGTCATCCCTATAGACCCTGGTCATCATATAGACCCTGGTCATCCCTATAGGCCCTGGTCATCATATAGACCCTGGTCATCCCTATAGGCCCTGGTCATCTCTATAGACCCTGGTCATCCCTATAGACCCTCTTCATCCCTATAGACCCTCTTCATCCCTATAGACCCTGGTCATCATGTAGACCCTGGTCATCCCTATAGACCCTGGTCATCATGTAGACCCTGGTCATCCCTATAGACCCTGGTCATCATATAGACCCTGGTCATCCCTATAGACCCTGGTCATCCCTATAGATCCTGGTCATCATATAGACCCTGGTCATCCCTATAGACCCTGGTCATCCCTATAGACCCTGGTCATCCCTATAGACCCTGGTCATCTTGTAGACCCTGGTCATCCCTATAGACCCTGGTCATCATGTAGACCCTGGTCATCATGTAGACCCTGGTCATCATGTAGACCCTGGTCATCCCTATAGAACCTGGTCATCATATAGACCCTGGTCATCATGTAGACCCTGGTCATCATATAGACCCTGGTCATCCCTATAGACCCTGGTCATCACTATAGACCCTGTCATCCCTATAGACCCTGTCATCCCTATAGACCCTGGTCATCCCTATAGACCCTGGTCATCACTATAGACCCTGTCATCCCTATAGACCCTGGTCATCCCTATAGACCCTGGTCATCATGTAGACCCTGGTCATCATGTAGACCCTGGTCGTCCCTATAGACCCTGGTCATCCCTATAGACCCTGGTCATCCCTATAGACCCTGTCATCCCTATAGACCCTGGTCATCCCTATAGACCCTGGTCATCACTATAGACCCTGTCATCCCTATTAGACCCTGGTCATCCCTATAGACCCTGGTCATCATGTAGACCCTGGTCATCATGTAGACCCTGGTCATCATGTAGACCCTGGTCGTCCCTATAGACCCTGGTCATCCCTATAGACCCTGGTCATCATATAGACCCTGGTCATCCCTATAGACCCTGGTCATCATATAGACCCTGGTCATCCCTATAGACCCTGGTCATCATGTAGACCCTGGTCATCATATAGACCCTGGTCATCCCTATAGACCCTGGTCATCACTATAGACCCTGTCATCCCTATAGACCCTGTCATCCCTATAGACCCTGGTCATCCCTATAGACCCTGGTCATCACTATAGACCCTGTCATCCCTATAGACCCTGGTCATCCCTATAGACCCTGGTCATCATGTAGACCCTGGTCATCATGTAGACCCTGGTCGTCCCTATAGACCCTGGTCATCCCTATAGACCCTGGTCATCACTATAGACCCTGTCATCCCTATAGACCCTGTCATCCCTATAGACCCTGGTCATCCCTATAGACCCTGGTCATCACTATAGACCCTGTCATCCCTATAGACCCTGGTCATCCCTATAGACCCTGGTCATCATGTAGACCCTGGTCATCATGTAGACCCTGGTCATCATGTAGACCCTGGTCGTCCCTATAGACCCTGGTCATCCCTATAGACCCTGGTCATCATATAGACCCTGGTCATCCCTATAGACCCTGGTCATCCCTATAGACCCTGGTCATCATGTAGACCCTGGTCATCACTATAGTCCCTGGTCATCCCTATAGACCCTGGTCATCATGTAGACCCTCTTCATCCCTATAGACCCTGGTCATCATATAGACCCTTGTCATCCCTATAGACCCTGGTCATCCCTATAGACCCTGGTCATCATGTAGACCCTGGTCATCATATAGACTCTGGTCATCCCTATAGACCCTGGTCATCATGTAGACCCTCTTCATCCCTATAGACCCTGGTCATCATATAGACCCTTGTCATCCCTATAGACCCTGGTCATCCCTATAGACCCTGGTCATCACTATAGACCCTGTCATCCCTATAGACCCTGGTAATCCCTATAGACCCTGGTCATCATGTAGACCCTGGTCATCATGTAGACCCTGGTCGTCCCTATAGACCCTGGTCATCCCTATAGACCCTGGTCATCACTGTAGACCCTGTCATCCCTATAGACCCTGTCATCCCTATAGACCCTGGTCATCCCTATAGACCCTGGTCATCACTATAGACCCTGTCATCCCTATAGACCCTGGTCATCCCTATAGACCCTGGTCATCATGTAGACCCTGGTCATCATGTAGACCCTGGTCATCATGTAGACCCTGGTCGTCCCTATAGACCCTGGTCATCCCTATAGTCCCTGGTCATCCCTATAGTCCCTGGTCATCATGTAGACCCTGATCATCATGTAGACCCTGGTCATCCCTATAGACCCTGGTCATCATATAGACCCTGGTCATCATATAGACCCTGGTCATCCCTATAGACCCTGGTCATCATGTAGACCCTGGTCATCCCTACAGACCCTGGTCATCATGTAGACCCTCTTCATCCCTATAGACCCTGGTCATTCCTATAGACCCTGGTCATCATATAGACCCTGGTCATCCCTATAGGCCCTGGTCATCATATAGACCCTGGTCATCCCTATAGGCCCTGGTCATCTCTATAGACCCTGGTCATCCCTATAGACCCTCTTCATCCCTATAGACCCTCTTCATCCCTATAGACCCTGGTCATCATGTAGACCCTGGTCATCCCTATAGACCCTGGTCATCATGTAGACCCTGGTCATCCCTATAGACCCTGGTCATCATATAGACCCTGGTCATCCCTATAGACCCTGGTCATCCCTATAGATCCTGGTCATCATATAGACCCTGGTCATCCCTATAGACCCTGGTCATCCCTATAGACCCTGGTCATCCCTATAGACCCTGGTCATCATGTAGACCCTGGTCATCCCTATAGACCCTGGTCATCATGTAGACCCTGGTCATCATGTAGACCCTGGTCATCATGTAGACCCTGGTCATCATATATACCCTGGTCATCCCTATAGACCCTGGTCATCATATAGACCCTGGTCATCCCTATAGGCCCTGGTCATCTCTATAGACCCTGGTCATCCCTATAGACCCTCTTCATCCCTATAGACCCTCTTCATCCCTATAGACCCTGGTCATCATGTAGACCCTGGTCATCCCTATAATCCCTGGTCATCCCTATAGTCCCTGGTCATCATGTAGACCCTGATCATCATGTAGACCCTGGTCATCCCTATAGTCCCTGGTCATCCCTATAGTCCCTGGTCATCATGTAGACCCTGATCATCATGTAGACCCTGGTCATCCCTATAGACCCTGGTCATCATATAGACCCTGGTCATCATATAGACCCTGGTCATCCCTATAGACCCTGGTCATCATGTAGACCCTGGTCATCCCTACAGACCCTGGTCATCATGTAGACCCTCTTCATCCCTATAGACCCTGGTCATCCCTATAGACCCTGGTCATCATATAGACCCTGGTCATCCCTATAGGCCCTGGTCATCATATAGACCCTGGTCATCCCTATAGGCCCTGGTCATCTCTATAGACCCTGGTCATCCCTATAGACCCTCTTCATCCCTATAGACCCTCTTCATCCCTATAGACCCTGGTCATCATGTAGACCCTGGTCATCCCTATAGACCCTGGTCATCATGTAGACCCTGGTCATCCCTATAGACCCTGGTCATCATATAGACCCTGGTCATCCCTATAGACCCTGGTCATCCCTATAGATCCTGGTCATCATATAGACCCTGGTCATCCCTATAGACCCTGGTCATCCCTATAGACCCTGGTCATCCCTATAGACCCTGGTCATCTTGTAGACCCTGGTCATCCCTATAGACCCTGGTCATCCCTATAGAACCTGGTCATCATATAGACCCTGGTCATCATGTAGACCCTGGTCATCATATAGACCCTGGTCATCCCTATAGACCCTGGTCATCACTATAGACCCTGGTCATCCCTATAGACCCTGGTCATCATGTAGACCCTGGTCATCATATAGACTCTGGTCATCCCTATAGACCCTGGTCATCATGTAGACCCTCTTCATCCCTATAGACCCTGGTCATCATATAGACCCTTGTCATCCCTATAGACCCTGGTCATCCCTATAGACCCTGGTCATCACTATAGACCCTGTCATCCCTATAGACCCTGGTAATCCCTATAGACCCTGGTCATCATGTAGACCCTGGTCATCATGTAGACCCTGGTCGTCCCTATAGACCCTGGTCATCCCTATAGACCCTGGTCATCACTGTAGACCCTGTCATCCCTATAGACCCTGTCATCCCTATAGACCCTGGTCATCCCTATAGACCCTGGTCATCACTATAGACCCTGTCATCCCTATAGACCCTGGTCATCCCTATAGACCCTGGTCATCATGTAGACCCTGGTCATCATGTAGACCCTGGTCATCATGTAGACCCTGGTCGTCCCTATAGACCCTGGTCATCCCTATAGTCCCTGGTCATCCCTATAGTCCCTGGTCATCATGTAGACCCTGATCATCATGTAGACCCTGGTCATCCCTATAGACCCTGGTCATCATATAGACCCTGGTCATCATATAGACCCTGGTCATCCCTATAGACCCTGGTCATCATGTAGACCCTGGTCATCCCTACAGACCCTGGTCATCATGTAGACCCTCTTCATCCCTATAGACCCTGGTCATTCCTATAGACCCTGGTCATCATATAGACCCTGGTCATCCCTATAGGCCCTGGTCATCATATAGACCCTGGTCATCCCTATAGGCCCTGGTCATCTCTATAGACCCTGGTCATCCCTATAGACCCTCTTCATCCCTATAGACCCTCTTCATCCCTATAGACCCTGGTCATCATGTAGACCCTGGTCATCCCTATAGACCCTGGTCATCATGTAGACCCTGGTCATCCCTATAGACCCTGGTCATCATATAGACCCTGGTCATCCCTATAGACCCTGGTCATCCCTATAGATCCTGGTCATCATATAGACCCTGGTCATCCCTATAGACCCTGGTCATCCCTATAGACCCTGGTCATCCCTATAGACCCTGGTCATCATGTAGACCCTGGTCATCCCTATAGACCCTGGTCATCATGTAGACCCTGGTCATCATGTAGACCCTGGTCATCATGTAGACCCTGGTCATCATATATACCCTGGTCATCCCTATAGACCCTGGTCATCATATAGACCCTGGTCATCCCTATAGGCCCTGGTCATCTCTATAGACCCTGGTCATCCCTATAGACCCTCTTCATCCCTATAGACCCTCTTCATCCCTATAGACCCTGGTCATCATGTAGACCCTGGTCATCCCTATAATCCCTGGTCATCCCTATAGTCCCTGGTCATCATGTAGACCCTGATCATCATGTAGACCCTGGTCATCCCTATAGTCCCTGGTCATCCCTATAGTCCCTGGTCATCATGTAGACCCTGATCATCATGTAGACCCTGGTCATCCCTATAGACCCTGGTCATCATATAGACCCTGGTCATCATATAGACCCTGGTCATCCCTATAGACCCTCGTCATCATGTAGACCCTGGTCATCCCTACAGACCCTGGTCATCATGTAGACCCTCTTCATCCCTATAGACCCTGGTCATCCCTATAGACCCTGGTCATCATATAGACCCTGGTCATCCCTATAGGCCCTGGTCATCATATAGACCCTGGTCATCCCTATAGGCCCTGGTCATCTCTATAGACCCTGGTCATCCCTATAGACCCTCTTCATCCCTATAGACCCTCTTCATCCCTATAGACCCTGGTCATCATGTAGACCCTGGTCATCCCTATAGACCCTGGTCATCATGTAGACCCTGGTCATCCCTATAGACCCTGGTCATCATATAGACCCTGGTCATCCCTATAGACCCTGGTCATCCCTATAGATCCTGGTCATCATATAGACCCTGGTCATCCCTATAGACCCTGGTCATCCCTATAGACCCTGGTCATCCCTATAGACCCTGGTCATCTTGTAGACCCTGGTCATCCCTATAGACCCTGGTCATCCCTATAGAACCTGGTCATCATATAGACCCTGGTCATCATGTAGACCCTGGTCATCATATAGACCCTGGTCATCCCTATAGACCCTGGTCATCACTATAGACCCTGTCATCCCTATAGACCCTGTCATCCCTATAGACCCTGGTCATCCCTATAGACCCTGGTCATCACTATAGACCCTGTCATCCCTATAGACCCTGGTCATCCCTATAGACCCTGGTCATCATGTAGACCCTGGTCATCATGTAGACCCTGGTCGTCCCTATAGACCCTTTTCATCCCTATAGACCCTGGTCATCACTATAGACCCTGTCATCCCTATAGACCCTGTCATCCCTATAGACCCTGGTCATCCCTATAGACCCTGGTCATCACTATAGACCCTGTCATCCCTATAGACCCTGGTCATCCCTATAGACCCTTGTCATCATGTAGACCCTGGTCATCATGTAGACCCTGGTCATCATGTAGACCCTGGTCGTCCCTATAGACCCTGGTCATCCCTATAGACCCTGGTCATCATATAGACCCTGGTCATCCCTGTAGACCCTGGTCATCCCTATAGACCCTGGTCATCATGTAGACCCTGGTCATCACTATAGTCCCTGGTCATCCCTATAGTCCCTGGTCATCATGTAGACCCTGATCATCATGTAGACCCTGGTCATCCCTATAGACCCTGGTCATCATATAGACTCTGGTCATCATATAGACCCTGGTCATCCCTATAGACCCTGGTCATCATGTAGACCCTGGTCATCCCTATAGACCCTGGTCATCATGTAGACCCTCTTCATCCCTATTGACCCTGGTCATCCCTATAAACCCTGGTCATCATATAGACCCTTGTCATCCCTATAGACCCTGGTCATCCCTATAGACCCTGGTCATCATGTAGACCCTGGTCATCATATAGACCCTGGTCATCCCTATAGACCCTGGTCATCATGTAGACCCTCTTCATCCCTTTAGACCCTGGTCATCATATAGACCCTTGTCATCCCTATAGACCCTGGTCATCCCTATAGACCCTGGTCATCATGTAGACCCTGGTCATCATATAGACTCTGGTCATCCCTATAGACCCTGGTCATCATGTAGACCCTCTTCATCCCTATAGACCCTGGTCATCATATAGACCCTTGTCATCCCTATAGACCCTGGTCATCCCTATAGACCCTGGTCATCCCTATAGACCCTGGTCATCACTATAGACCCTGTCATCCCTATAGACCCTGGTAATCCCTATAGACCCTGGTCATCATGTAGACCCTGGTCATCATGTAGACCCTGGTCGTCCCTATAGACCCTGGTCATCCCTATAGACCCTGGTCATCACTATAGACCCTGTCATCCCTATAGACCCTGTCATCCCTATAGACCCTGGTCATCCCTATAGACCCTGGTCATCACTATAGACCCTGTCATCCCTATAGACCCTGGTCATCCCTATAGACCCTGGTCATCATGTAGACCCTGGTCATCATGTAGACCCTGGTCATCATGTAGACCCTGGTCGTCCCTATAGACCCTGGTCATCCCTATAGACCCTGGTCATCATATAGACCCTGGTCATCCCTATAGACCCTGGTCATCATGTAGACCCTGGTCATCCCTATAGACCCTCTTCATCCCTATAGACCCTCTTCATCCCTATAGACCCTGGTCATCATGTAGACCCTGGTCATCCCTATAATCCCTGGTCATCCCTATAGTCCCTGGTCATCATGTAGACCCTGATCATCATGTAGACCCTGGTCATCCCTATAGTCCCTGGTCATCCCTATAGTCCCTGGTCATCATGTAGACCCTGATCATCATGTAGACCCTGGTCATCCCTATAGACCCTGGTCATCATATAGACCCTGGTCATCATATAGACCCTGGTCATCCCTATAGACCCTGGTCATCATGTAGACCCTGGTCATCCCTACAGACCCTGGTCATCATGTAGACCCTCTTCATCCCTATAGACCCTGGTCATCCCTATAGACCCTGGTCATCATATAGACCCTGGTCATCCCTATAGGCCCTGGTCATCATATAGACCCTGGTCATCCCTATAGGCCCTGGTCATCTCTATAGACCCTGGTCATCCCTATAGACCCTCTTCATCCCTATAGACCCTCTTCATCCCTATAGACCCTGGTCATCATGTAGACCCTGGTCATCCCTATAGACCCTGGTCATCATGTAGACCCTGGTCATCCCTATAGACCCTGGTCATCATATAGACCCTGGTCATCCCTATAGACCCTGGTCATCCCTATAGATCCTGGTCATCATATAGACCCTGGTCATCCCTATAGACCCTGGTCATCCCTATAGACCCTGGTCATCCCTATAGACCCTGGTCATCTTGTAGACCCTGGTCATCCCTATAGACCCTGGTCATCCCTATAGAACCTGGTCATCATATAGACCCTGGTCATCATGTAGACCCTGGTCATCATATAGACCCTGGTCATCCCTATAGACCCTGGTCATCACTATAGACCCTGTCATCCCTATAGACCCTGTCATCCCTATAGACCCTGGTCATCCCTATAGACCCTGGTCATCACTATAGACCCTGTCATCCCTATAGACCCTGGTCATCCCTATAGACCCTGGTCATCATGTAGACCCTGGTCATCATGTAGACCCTGGTCGTCCCTATAGACCCTTTTCATCCCTATAGACCCTGGTCATCACTATAGACCCTGTCATCCCTATAGACCCTGTCATCCCTATAGACCCTGGTCATCCCTATAGACCCTGGTCATCACTATAGACCCTGTCATCCCTATAGACCCTGGTCATCCCTATAGACCCTTGTCATCATGTAGACCCTGGTCATCATGTAGACCCTGGTCATCATGTAGACCCTGGTCGTCCCTATAGACCCTGGTCATCCCTATAGACCCTGGTCATCATATAGACCCTGGTCATCCCTATAGACCCTGGTCATCCCTATAGACCCTGGTCATCATGTAGACCCTGGTCATCACTATAGTCCCTGGTCATCCCTATAGTCCCTGGTCATCATGTAGACCCTGATCATCATGTAGACCCTGGTCATCCCTATAGACCCTGGTCATCATATAGACTCTGGTCATCATATAGACCCTGGTCATCCCTATAGACCCTGGTCATCATGTAGACCCTGGTCATCCCTATAGACCCTGGTCATCATGTAGACCCTCTTCATCCCTATTGACCCTGGTCATCCCTATAAACCCTGGTCATCATATAGACCCTTGTCATCCCTATAGACCCTGGTCATCCCTATAGACCCTGGTCATCATGTAGACCCTGGTCATCATATAGACCCTGGTCATCCCTATAGACCCTGGTCATCATGTAGACCCTCTTCATCCCTTTAGACCCTGGTCATCATATAGACCCTTGTCATCCCTATAGACCCTGGTCATCCCTATAGACCCTGGTCATCATGTAGACCCTGGTCATCATATAGACTCTGGTCATCCCTATAGACCCTGGTCATCATGTAGACCCTCTTCATCCCTATAGACCCTGGTCATCATATAGACCCTTGTCATCCCTATAGACCCTGGTCATCCCTATAGACCCTGGTCATCCCTATAGACCCTGGTCATCACTATAGACCCTGTCATCCCTATAGACCCTGGTAATCCCTATAGACCCTGGTCATCATGTAGACCCTGGTCATCATGTAGACCCTGGTCGTCCCTATAGACCCTGGTCATCCCTATAGACCCTGGTCATCACTATAGACCCTGTCATCCCTATAGACCCTGTCATCCCTATAGACCCTGGTCATCCCTATAGACCCTGGTCATCACTATAGACCCTGTCATCCCTATAGACCCTGGTCATCCCTATAGACCCTGGTCATCATGTAGACCCTGGTCATCATGTAGACCCTGGTCATCATGTAGACCCTGGTCGTCCCTATAGACCCTGGTCATCCCTATAGACCCTGGTCATCATATAGACCCTGGTCATCCCTATAGACCCTGGTCATCCCTATAGACCCTGGTCATCATGTAGACCCTGGTCATCACTATAGTCCCTGGTCATCCCTATAGTCCCTGGTCATCATGTAGACCCTGATCATCATGTAGACCCTGGTCATCCCTATAGACCCTGGTCATCATATAGACTCTGGTCATCATATAGACCCTGGTCATCCCTATAGACCCTGGTCATCATGTAGACCCTGGTCATCCCTATAGACCCTGGTCATCATGTAGACCCTCTTCATCCCTATTGACCCTGGTCATCCCTATAGACCCTGGTCATCATATAGACCCTTGTCATCCATATAGACCCTGGTCATCCCTATAGACCCTGGTCATCATGTAGACCCTGGTCATCATATAGACCCTGGTCATCCCTATAGACCCTGGTCATCATGTAGACCCTCTTCATCCCTATAGACCCTGGTCATCATATAGACCCTTGTCATCCCTATAGACCCTGGTCATCCCTATAGACCCTGGTCATCATGTAGACCCTGGTCATCATATAGACCCTGGTCATCCCTATAGACCCTGGTCATCATGTAGACCCTCTTCATCCCTATAGACCCTGGTCATCATGTAGACCCTGGTCATCATGTAGACCCTGGTCATCCCTATAGACCCTGGTCATCATGTAGACCCTGGTCATCCCTATAGACCCTGGTCATCATATAGACCCTGGTCATCCCTATAGACCCTGGTCATCCCTATAGACCTTGGTCATCACTATAGACCCTGTCATCCCTATAGACCCTGGTCATCCCTATAGACCCTGGTCATCATGTAGACCCTGGTCATCATGTAGACCCTGGTCGTCCCTATAGACCCTGGTCATCCCTATAGACCCTGGTCATCACTATAGACCCTGTCATCCCTATAGACCCTGTCATCCCTATAGACCCTGGTCATCCCTATAGACCCTGGTCATCACTATAGACCCTGTCATCCCTATAGACCCTGGTCATCCCTATAGACCCTGGTCATCATGTAGACCCTGGTCATCATGTAGACCCTGGTCATCATGTAGACCCTGGTCGTCCCTATAGACCCTGGTCATCCCTATAGACCCTGGTCATCATATAGACCCTGGTCATCCCTATAGACCCTGGTCATCCCTATAGACCCTGGTCATCATGTAGACCCTGGTCATCACTATAGTCCCTGGTCATCCCTATAGTCCCTGGTCATCATGTAGACCCTGATCATCATGTAGACCCTGGTCATCCCTATAGACCCTGGTCATCATATAGACTCTGGTCATCATATAGACCCTGGTCATCCCTATAGACCCTGGTCATCATGTAGACCCTGGTCATCCCTATAGACCCTGGTCATCCCTATAGACCCTGGTCATCATGTAGACCCTGGTCATCATGTAGACCCTGGTCATCATATAGACCCTGGTCATCCCTATAGACCCTGGTCATCATGTAGACCCTGGTCATCCCTACAGACCCTGGTCATCATGTAGACCCTCTTCATCCCTATAGACCCTGGTCATCCCTATAGACCCTGGTCATCATATAGACCCTGGTCATCCCTATAGGCCCTGGTCATCATATAGACCCCTGGTCATCCCTATAGGCCCTGGTCATCTCTATAGACCCTGGTCATCCCTATAGACCCTCTTCATCCCTATAGACCCTCTTCATCCCTATAGACCCTGGTCATCATGTAGACCCTGGTCATCCCTATAGACCCTGGTCATCATGTAGACCCTGGTCATCCCTATAGACCCTGGTCATCATATAGACCCTGGTCATCCCTATAGACCCTGGTCATCCCTATAGATCCTGGTCATCATATAGACCCTGGTCATCCCTATAGACCCTGGTCATCCCTATAGACCCTGGTCATCCCTATAGACCCTGGTCATCTTGTAGACCCTGGTCATCCCTATAGACCCTGGTCATCCCTATAGAACCTGGTCATCATATAGACCCTGGTCATCATGTAGACCCTGGTCATCATATAGACCCTGGTCATCCCTATAGACCCTGGTCATCACTATAGACCCTGTCATCCCTATAGACCCTGTCATCCCTATAGACCCTGGTCATCCCTATAGACCCTGGTCATCACTATAGACCCTGTCATCCCTATAGACCCTGGTCATCCCTATAGACCCTGGTCATCATGTAGACCCTGGTCATCATGTAGACCCTGGTCGTCCCTATAGACCCTTTTCATCCCTATAGACCCTGGTCATCACTATAGACCCTGTCATCCCTATAGACCCTGTCATCCCTATAGACCCTGGTCATCCCTATAGACCCTGGTCATCACTATAGACCCTGTCATCCCTATAGACCCTGGTCATCCCTATAGACCCTTGTCATCATGTAGACCCTGGTCATCATGTAGACCCTGGTCATCATGTAGACCCTGGTCGTCCCTATAGACCCTGGTCATCCCTATAGACCCTGGTCATCATATAGACCCTGGTCATCCCTATAGACCCTGGTCATCCCTATAGACCCTGGTCATCATGTAGACCCTGGTCATCACTATAGTCCCTGGTCATCCCTATAGTCCCTGGTCATCATGTAGACCCTGATCATCATGTAGACCCTGGTCATCCCTATAGACCCTGGTCATCATATAGACTCTGGTCATCATATAGACCCTGGTCATCCCTATAGACCCTGGTCATCATGTAGACCCCTGGTCATCCCTATAGACCCTGGTCATCATGTAGACCCTCTTCATCCCTATTGACCCTGGTCATCCCTATAAACCCTGGTCATCATATAGACCCTTGTCATCCCTATAGACCCTGGTCATCCCTATAGACCCTGGTCATCATGTAGACCCTGGTCATCATATAGACCCTGGTCATCCCTATAGACCCTGGTCATCATGTAGACCCTCTTCATCCCTTTAGACCCTGGTCATCATATAGACCCTTGTCATCCCTATAGACCCTGGTCATCCCTATAGACCCTGGTCATCATGTAGACCCTGGTCATCATATAGACTCTGGTCATCCCTATAGACCCTGGTCATCATGTA
This sequence comes from Oncorhynchus kisutch, assembly GCF_002021735.2. Lineage (NCBI taxonomy): Eukaryota > Metazoa > Chordata > Actinopteri > Salmoniformes > Salmonidae > Oncorhynchus > Oncorhynchus kisutch. The sequence goes on along the minus strand of NW_022262698.1, from coordinate 27,998 downwards.
GACCCTCTTCATCCCTATAGACCCTGGTCATCATATAGACCCTTGTCATCCCTATAGACCCTGGTCATCCCTATAGACCCTGGTCATCCCTATAGACCCTGGTCATCACTATAGACCCTGTCATCCCTATAGACCCTGGTAATCCCTATAGACCCTGGTCATCATGTAGACCCTGGTCATCATGTAGACCCTGGTCGTCCCTATAGACCCTGGTCATCCCTATAGACCCTGGTCATCACTATAGACCCTGTCATCCCTATAGACCCTGTCATCCCTATAGACCCTGGTCATCCCTATAGACCCTGGTCATCACTATAGACCCTGTCATCCCTATAGACCCTGGTCATCCCTATAGACCCTGGTCATCATGTAGACCCTGGTCATCATGTAGACCCTGGTCATCATGTAGACCCTGGTCGTCCCTATAGACCCTGGTCATCCCTATAGACCCTGGTCATCATATAGACCCTGGTCATCCCTATAGACCCTGGTCATCCCTATAGACCCTGGTCATCATGTAGACCCTGGTCATCACTATAGTCCCTGGTCATCCCTATAGTCCCTGGTCATCATGTAGACCCTGATCATCATGTAGACCCTGGTCATCCCTATAGACCCTGGTCATCATATAGACTCTGGTCATCATATAGACCCTGGTCATCCCTATAGACCCTGGTCATCATGTAGACCCTGGTCATCCCTATAGACCCTGGTCATCATGTAGACCCTCTTCATCCCTATTGACCCTGGTCATCCCTATAGACCCTGGTCATCATATAGACCCTTGTCATCCATATAGACCCTGGTCATCCCTATAGACCCTGGTCATCATGTAGACCCTGGTCATCATATAGACCCTGGTCATCCCTATAGACCCTGGTCATCATGTAGACCCTCTTCATCCCTATAGACCCTGGTCATCATATAGACCCTTGTCATCCCTATAGACCCTGGTCATCCCTATAGACCCTGGTCATCATGTAGACCCTGGTCATCATATAGACCCTGGTCATCCCTATAGACCCTGGTCATCATGTAGACCCTCTTCATCCCTATAGACCCTGGTCATCATGTAGACCCTGGTCATCATGTAGACCCTGGTCATCCCTATAGACCCTGGTCATCATGTAGACCCTGGTCATCCCTATAGACCCTGGTCATCATATAGACCCTGGTCATCCCTATAGACCCTGGTCATCCCTATAGACCTTGGTCATCACTATAGACCCTGTCATCCCTATAGACCCTGGTCATCCCTATAGACCCTGGTCATCATGTAGACCCTGGTCATCATGTAGACCCTGGTCGTCCCTATAGACCCTGGTCATCCCTATAGACCCTGGTCATCACTATAGACCCTGTCATCCCTATAGACCCTGTCATCCCTATAGACCCTGGTCATCCCTATAGACCCTGGTCATCACTATAGACCCCTGTCATCCCTATAGACCCTGGTCATCCCTATAGACCCTGGTCATCATGTAGACCCTGGTCATCATGTAGACCCTGGTCATCATGTAGACCCTGGTCGTCCCTATAGACCCTGGTCATCCCTATAGACCCTGGTCATCATATAGACCCTGGTCATCCCTATAGACCCTGGTCATCCCTATAGACCCTGGTCATCATGTAGACCCTGGTCATCACTATAGTCCCTGGTCATCCCTATAGTCCCTGGTCATCATGTAGACCCTGATCATCATGTAGACCCTGGTCATCCCTATAGACCCTGGTCATCATATAGACTCTGGTCATCATATAGACCCTGGTCATCCCTATAGACCCTGGTCATCATGTAGACCCTGGTCATCCCTATAGACCCTGGTCATCCCTATAGACCCTGGTCATCATGTAGACCCTGGTCATCATGTAGACCCTGGTCATCATGTAGACCCTGGTCATCCCTATAGACCCTGGTCATCATATAGACCCTGGTCATCCCTATAGGCCCTGGTCATCTCTATAGACCCTGGTCATCCCTATAGACCCTCTTCATCCCTATAGACCCTCTTCATCCCTATAGACCCTGGTCATCATGTAGACCCTGGTCATCCCTATAATCCCTGGTCATCCCTATAGTCCCTGGTCATCATGTAGACCCTGATCATCATGTAGACCCTGGTCATCCCTATAGTCCCTGGTCATCCCTATAGTCCCTGGTCATCATGTAGACCCTGATCATCATGTAGACCCTGGTCATCCCTATAGACCCTGGTCATCATATAGACCCTGGTCATCATATAGACCCTGGTCATCCCTATAGACCCTGGTCATCATGTAGACCCTGGTCATCCCTACAGACCCTGGTCATCATGTAGACCCTCTTCATCCCTATAGACCCTGGTCATCCCTATAGACCCTGGTCATCATATAGACCCTGTCATCCCTATAGGCCCTGGTCATCATATAGACCCTGGTCATCCCTATAGGCCCTGGTCATCTCTATAGACCCTGGTCATCCCTATAGACCCTCTTCATCCCTATAGACCCTCTTCATCCCTATAGACCCTGGTCATCATGTAGACCCTGGTCATCCCTATAGACCCTGGTCATCATGTAGACCCTGGTCATCCCTATAGACCCTGGTCATCATATAGACCCTGGTCATCCCTATAGACCCTGGTCATCCCTATAGATCCTGGTCATCATATAGACCCTGGTCATCCCTATAGACCCTGGTCATCCCTATAGACCCTGGTCATCTTGTAGACCCTGGTCATCCCTATAGACCCTGGTCATCCCTATAGAACCTGGTCATCATATAGACCCTGGTCATCATGTAGACCCTGGTCATCATATAGACCCTGGTCATCCCTATAGACCCTGGTCATCACTATAGACCCTGTCATCCCTATAGACCCTGTCATCCCTATAGACCCTGGTCATCCCTATAGACCCTGGTCATCACTATAGACCCTGTCATCCCTATAGACCCTGGTCATCCCTATAGACCCTGGTCATCATGTAGACCCTGGTCATCATGTAGACCCTGGTCGTCCCTATAGACCCTTTTCATCCCTATAGACCCTGGTCATCACTATAGACCCTGTCATCCCTATAGACCCTGTCATCCCTATAGACCCTGGTCATCCCTATAGACCCTGGTCATCACTATAGACCCTGTCATCCCTATAGACCCTGGTCATCCCTATAGACCCTGGTCATCATGTAGACCCTGGTCATCATGTAGACCCTGGTCATCATGTAGACCCTGGTCGTCCCTATAGACCCTGGTCATCCCTATAGACCCTGGTCATCATATAGACCCTGGTCATCCCTATAGACCCTGGTCATCCCTATAGACCCTGGTCATCATGTAGACCCTGGTCATCACTATAGTCCCTGGTCATCCCTATAGTCCCTGGTCATCATGTAGACCCTGATCATCATGTAGACCCTGGTCATCCCTATAGACCCTGGTCATCATATAGACTCTGGTCATCATATAGACCCTGGTCATCCCTATAGACCCTGGTCATCATGTAGACCCTGGTCATCCCTATAGACCCTGGTCATCATGTAGACCCTCTTCATCCCTATTGACCCTGGTCATCCCTATAAACCCTGGTCATCATATAGACCCTTGTCATCCCTATAGACCCTGGTCATCCCTATAGACCCTGGTCATCATGTAGACCCTGGTCATCATATAGACCCTGGTCATCCCTATAGACCCTGGTCATCATGTAGACCCTCTTCATCCCTATAGACCCTGGTCATCATATAGACCCTTGTCATCCCTATAGACCCTGGTCATCCCTATAGACCCTGGTCATCATGTAGACCCTGGTCATCATATAGACTCTGGTCATCCCTATAGACCCTGGTCATCATGTAGACCCTCTTCATCCCTATAGACCCTGGTCATCATATAGACCCTTGTCATCCCTATAGACCCTGGTCATCCCTATAGACCCTGGTCATCCCTATAGACCCTGGTCATCACTATAGACCCTGTCATCCCTATAGACCCTGGTAATCCCTATAGACCCTGGTCATCATGTAGACCCTGGTCATCATGTAGACCCTGGTCGTCCCTATAGACCCTGGTCATCCCTATAGACCCTGGTCATCACTATAGACCCTGTCATCCCTATAGACCCTGGTCATCCCTATAGACCCTGGTCATCACTATAGACCCTGTCATCCCTATAGACCCTGGTCATCCCTATAGACCCTGGTCATCATGTAGACCCTGGTCATCATGTAGACCCTGGTCATCATGTAGACCCTGGTCGTCCCTATAGACCCTGGTCATCCCTATAGACCCTGGTCATCATATAGACCCTGGTCATCCCTATAGACCCTGGTCATCCCTATAGACCCTGGTCATCATGTAGACCCTGGTCATCACTATAGTCCCTGGTCATCCCTATAGTCCCTGGTCATCATGTAGACCCTGATCATCATGTAGACCCTGGTCATCCCTATAGACCCTGGTCATCATATAGACTCTGGTCATCATATAGACCCTGGTCATCCCTATAGACCCTGGTCATCATGTAGACCCTGGTCATCCCTATAGACCCTGGTCATCATGTAGACCCTCTTCATCCCTATTGACCCTGGTCATCCCTATAGACCCTGGTCATCATATAGACCCTTGTCATCCCTATAGACCCTGGTCATCCCTATAGACCCTGGTCATCATGTAGACCCTGGTCATCATATAGACCCTGGTCATCCCTATAGACCCTGGTCATCATGTAGACCCTCTTCATCCCTATAGACCCTGGTCATCATATAGACCCTTGTCATCCCTATAGACCCTGGTCATCCCTATAGACCCTGGTCATCATGTAGACCCTGGTCATCATATAGACCCTGGTCATCCCTATAGACCCTGGTCATCATGTAGACCCTCTTCATCCCTATAGACCCTGGTCATCATGTAGACCCTGGTCATCATGTAGACCCTGGTCATCCCTATAGACCCTGGTCATCATGTAGACCCTGGTCATCCCTATAGACCCTGGTCATCATATAGACCCTGGTCATCCCTATAGACCCTGGTCATCCCTATAGACCCTGGTCATCACTATAGACCCTGTCATCCCTATAGACCCTGGTCATCCCTATAGACCCTGGTCATCATGTAGACCCTGGTCATCATGTAGACCCTGGTCGTCCCTATAGACCCTGGTCATCCCTATAGACCCTGGTCATCACTATAGACCCTGTCATCCCTATAGACCCTGTCATCCCTATAGACCCTGGTCATCCCTATAGACCCTGGTCATCACTATAGACCCTGTCATCCCTATAGACCCTGGTCATCCCTATAGACCCTGGTCATCATGTAGACCCTGGTCATCATGTAGACCCTGGTCATCATGTAGACCCTGGTCGTCCCTATAGACCCTGGTCATCCCTATAGACCCTGGTCATCATATAGACCCTGGTCATCCCTATAGACCCTGGTCATCCCTATAGACCCTGGTCATCATGTAGACCCTGGTCATCACTATAGTCCCTGGTCATCCCTATAGTCCCTGGTCATCATGTAGACCCTGATCATCATGTAGACCCTGGTCATCCCTATAGACCCTGGTCATCATATAGACTCTGGTCATCATATAGACCCTGGTCATCCCTATAGACCCTGGTCATCATGTAGACCCTGGTCATCCCTATAGACCCTGGTCATCATGTAGACCCTCTTCATCCCTATTGACCCTGGTCATCCCTATAGACCCTGGTCATCATATAGACCCTTGTCATCCCTATAGACCCTGGTCATCTCTATAGACCCTGGTCATCATGTAGACCCTGGTCATCCCTATAGACCCTGGTCATCATGTAGACCCTGGTCATCATGTAGACCCTGGTCATCATGTAGACCCTGGTCATCCCTATAATCCCTGGTCATCCCTATAGTCCGTGGTCATCATGTAGACCCTGATCATCATGTAGACCCTGGTCATCCCTATAGACCCTGGTCATCATGTAGACCCTGGTCATCATGTAGACCCTGGTCATCATATATACCCTGGTCATCCCTATAGACCCTGGTCATCATATAGACCCTGGTCATCCCTATAGGCCCTGGTCATCTCTATAGACCCTGGTCATCCCTATAGACCCTCTTCATCCCTATAGACCCTCTTCATCCCTATAGACCCTGGTCATCATGTAGACCCTGGTCATCCCTATAGACCCTGGTCATCATGTAGACCCTGGTCATCCCTATAGACCCTGGTCATCATATAGACCCTGGTTATCCCTATAGACCCTGGTCATCCCTATAGATCCTGGTCATCATATAGACCCTGGTCATCACTATAGACCCTGGTCATCCCTATAGACCCTGGTCATCCCTATAGACCCTGGTCATCATGTAGACCCTGATCATCATGTAGACCCTGGTCATCCCTATAGACCCTGGTCATCATATAGACCCTGGTCATCATATAGACCCTGGTCATCCCTATAGACCCTGGTCATCATGTAGACCCTGGTCATCCCTACAGACCCTGGTCATCATGTAGACCCTCTTCATCCCTATAGACCCTGGTCATCCCTATAGACCCTGGTCATCATATAGACCCTGGTCATCCCTATAGGCCCTGGTCATCATATAGACCCTGGTCATCCCTATAGGCCCTGGTCATCTCTATAGACCCTGGTCATCCCTATAGACCCTCTTCATCCCTATAGACCCTCTTCATCCCTATAGACCCTGGTCATCATGTAGACCCTGGTCATCCCTATAGACCCTGGTCATCATGTAGACCCTGGTCATCCCTATAGACCCTGGTCATCATATAGACCCTGGTCATCCCTATAGACCCTGGTCATCCCTATAGATCCTGGTCATCATATAGACCCTGGTCATCCCTATAGACCCTGGTCATCCCTATAGACCCTGGTCATCCCTATAGACCCTGGTCATCTTGTAGACCCTGGTCATCCCTATAGACCCTGGTCATCATGTAGACCCTGGTCATCATGTAGACCCTGGTCATCATGTAGACCCTGGTCATCCCTATAGAACCTGGTCATCATATAGACCCTGGTCATCATGTAGACCCTGGTCATCATATAGACCCTGGTCATCCCTATAGACCCTGGTCATCACTATAGACCCTGTCATCCCTATAGACCCTGTCATCCCTATAGACCCTGGTCATCCCTATAGACCCTGGTCATCCCTATAGACCCTGGTCATCATGTAGACCCTGGTCATCATGTAGACCCTGGTCGTCCCTATAGACCCTGGTCATCCCTATAGACCCTGGTCATCACTATAGACCCTGTCATCCCTATAGACCCTGTCATCCCTATAGACCCTGGTCATCCCTATAGACCCTGGTCATCACTATAGACCCTGTCATCCCTATAGACCCTGGTCATCCCTATAGACCCTGGTCATCATGTAGACCCTGGTCATCATGTAGACCCTGGTCATCATGTAGACCCTGGTCGTCCCTATAGACCCTGGTCATCCCTATAGACCCTGGTCATCACTATAGACCCTGTCATCCCTATAGACCCTGTCATCCCTATAGACCCTGGTCATCCCTATAGACCCTGGTCATCACTATAGACCCTGTCATCCCTATAGACCCTGGTCATCCCTATAGACCCTGGTCATCATGTAGACCCTGGTCATCATATAGACCCTGGTCATCCCTATAGACCCTGGTCATCATGTAGACCCTCTTCATCCCTATAGACCCTGGTCATCATATAGACCCTTGTCATCCCTATAGACCCTGGTCATCCCTATAGACCCTGGTCATCATGTAGACCCTGGTCATCATATAGACTCTGGTCATCCCTATAGACCCTGGTCATCATGTAGACCCTCTTCATCCCTATAGACCCTGGTCATCATATAGACCCTTGTCATCCCTATAGACCCTGGTCATCCCTATAGACCCTGGTCATCCCTATAGACCCTGGTCATCACTATAGACCCTGTCATCCCTATAGACCCTGGTAATCCCTATAGACCCTGGTCATCATGTAGACCCTGGTCATCATGTAGACCCTGGTCGTCCCTATAGACCCTGGTCATCCCTATAGACCCTGGTCATCACTATAGACCCTGTCATCCCTATAGACCCTGTCATCCCTATAGACCCTGGTCATCCCTATAGACCCTGGTCATCACTATAGACCCTGTCATCCCTATAGACCCTGGTCATCCCTATAGACCCTGGTCATCATGTAGACCCTGGTCATCATGTAGACCCTGGTCATCATGTAGACCCTGGTCGTCCCTATAGACCCTGGTCATCCCTATAGACCCTGGTCATCATATAGACCCTGGTCATCCCTATAGACCCTGGTCATCCCTATAGACCCTGGTCATCATGTAGACCCTGGTCATCACTATAGTCCCTGGTCATCCCTATAGTCCCTGGTCATCATGTAGACCCTGATCATCATGTAGACCCTGGTCATCCCTATAGACCCTGGTCATCATATAGACTCTGGTCATCATATAGACCCTGGTCATCCCTATAGACCCTGGTCATCATGTAGACCCTGGTCATCCCTATAGACCCTGGTCATCATGTAGACCCTCTTCATCCCTATTGACCCTGGTCATCCCTATAGACCCTGGTCATCATATAGACCCTTGTCATCCCTATAGACCCTGGTCATCCCTATAGACCCTGGTCATCATGTAAACCCTGGTCATCATATAGACCCTGGTCATCCCTATAGACCCTGGTCATCATGTAGACCCTCTTCATCCCTATAGACCCTGGTCATTATATAGACCCTTGTCATCCCTATAGACCCTGGTCATCCCTATAGACCCTGGTCATCATGTAGACCCTGGTCATCATATAGACCCTGGTCAACCCTATAGACCCTGGTCATCATGTAGACCCTCTTCATCCCTATAGACCCTGGTCATCATGTAGACCCTGGTCATCATGTAGACCCTGGTCATCCCTATAGACCCTGGTCATCATGTAGACCCTGGTCATCCCTATAGACCCTGGTCATCATATAGACCCTGGTCATCCCTATAGACCCTGGTCATCCGTATAGACCCTGGTCATCACTATAGACCCTGTCATCCCTATAGACCCTGGTCATCCCTATAGACCCTGGTCATCATGTAGACCCTGGTCATCATGTAGACCCTGGTCGTCCCTATAGACCCTGGTCATCCCTATAGACCCTGGTCATCACTATAGACCCTGTCATCCCTATAGACCCTGTCATCCCTATAGACCCTGGTCATCCCTATAGACCCTGGTCATCACTATAGACCCTGTCATCCCTATAGACCCTGGTCATCCCTATAGACCCTGGTCATCATGTAGACCCTGGTCATCATGTAGACCCTGGTCATCATGTAGACCCTGGTCGTCCCTATAGACCCTGGTCATCCCTATAGACCCTGGTCATCATATAGACCCTGGTCATCCCTATAGACCCTGGTCATCCCTATAGACCCTGGTCATCATGTAGACCCTGGTCATCACTATAGTCCCTGGTCATCCCTATAGTCCCTGGTCATCATGTAGACCCTGATCATCATGTAGACCCTGGTCATCCCTATAGACCCTGGTCATCATATAGACTCTGGTCATCATATAGACCCTGGTCATCCCTATAGACCCTGGTCATCATGTAGACCCTGGTCATCCCTATAGACCCTGGTCATCATGTAGACCCTCTTCATCCCTATTGACCCTGGTCATCCCTATAGACCCTGGTCATCATATAGACCCTTGTCATCCCTATAGACCCTGGTCATCTCTATAGACCCTGGTCATCATGTAGACCCTGGTCATCCCTATAGACCCTGGTCATCATGTAGACCCTGGTCATCATGTAGACCCTGGTCATCATGTAGACCCTGGTCATCCCTATAATCCCTGGTCATCCCTATAGTCCCTGGTCATCATGTAGACCCTGATCATCATGTAGACCCTGGTCATCCCTATAGACCCTGGTCATCATGTAGACCCTGGTCATCATGTAGACCCTGGTCATCCCTATAGACCCTGGTCATCATGTAGACCCTGGTCATCATGTAGACCCTGGTCATCCCTATAGTCCCTGGTCATCCCTATAGTCCCTGGTCATCATGTAGACCCTGATCATCATGTAGACCCTGGTCATCCCTATAGACCCTGGTCATCATATAGACCCTGGTCATCATATAGACCCTGGTCATCCCTATAGACCCTGGTCATCATGTAGACCCTGGTCATCCCTACAGACCCTGGTCATCATGTAGACCCTCTTCATCCCTATAGACCCTGGTCATCCCTATAGACCCTGGTCATCATATAGACCCTGGTCATCCCTATAGGCCCTGGTCATCATATAGACCCTGGTCATCCCTATAGGCCCTGTCATCTCTATAGACCCTGGTCATCCCTATAGACCCTCTTCATCCCTATAGACCCTCTTCATCCCTATAGACCCTGGTCATCATGTAGACCCTGGTCATCCCTATAGACCCTGGTCATCATATAGCCCCTGGTCATCCCTATAGACCCTGGTCATCCCTATAGATCCTGGTCATCATATAGACCCTGGTCATCCCTATAGACCCTGGTCATCCCTATAGACCCTGGTCATCTTGTAGACCCTGGTCATCCCTATAGACCCTGGTCATCATGTAGACCCTGGTCATCCCTATAGACCCTGGTCATCACTATAGACCCTGTCATCCCTATAGACCCTGTCATCCCTATAGACCCTGGTCATCATGTAGACCCTGGTCATCACTATAGTCCCTGGTCATCCCTATAGTCCCTGGTCATCATGTAGACCCTGATCATCATGTAGACCCTGGTCATCCCTATAGACCCTGGTCATCATGTAGACCCTGGTCATCCCTATAGACCCTGGTCATCATGTAGACCCTCTTCATCCCTATTGACCCTGGTCATCCCTATAGACCCTGGTCATCATATAGACCCTTGTCATCCCTATAGACCCTGGTCATCCCTATAGACCCTGGTCATCATGTAGACCCTGGTCATCATATAGACCCTGGTCATCCCTATAGACCCTGGTCATCATGTAGACCCTCTTCATCCCTATAGACCCTGGTCATCATATAGACCCTTGTCATCCCTATAGACCCTGGTCATCCCTATAGACCCTGGTCATCATGTAGACCCTGGTCATCATATAGACCCTGGTCATCCCTATAGACCCTGGTCATCATGTAGACCCTCTTCATCCCTATAGACCCTGGTCATCATGTAGACCCTGGTCATCATGTAGACCCTGGTCATCCCTATAGACCCTGGTCATCATGTAGACCCTGGTCATCCCTATAGACCCTGGTCATCATATAGACCCTGGTCATCCCTATAGATCCTGGTCATCCCTATAGATCCTGGTCATCATATAGACCCTGGTCATCCCTATAGACCCTGGTCATCCCTATAGACCCTGGTCATCCCTATAGACCCTGGTCATCATGTAGACCCTGGTCATCCCTATAGACCCTGGTCATCATGTAGACCCTGGTCATCATGTAGACCCTGGTCATCATGTAGACCCTGGTCATCCCTATAGACCCTGGTCATCATATAGACCCTGGTCATCATGTAGACCCTGGTCATCATATAGACCCTGGTCATCCCTATAGACCCTGGTCATCACTATAGACCCTGTCATCCCTATAGACCCTGTCATCCCTATAGACCCTGGTCATCCCTATAGACCCTGGTCATCACTATAGACCCTGTCATCCCTATAGACCCTGGTCATCCCTATAGACCCTGGTCATCATGTAGACCCTGGTCATCATGTAGACCCTGGTCGTCCCTATAGACCCTGGTCATCCCTATAGACCCTGGTCATCACTATAGACCCTGTCATCCCTATAGACCCTGTCATCCCTATAGACCCTGGTCATCCCTATAGACCCTGGTCATCACTATAGACCCTGTCATCCCTATAGACCCTGGTCATCCCTATAGACCCTGGTCATCATGTAGACCCTGGTCATCATGTAGACCCTGGTCATCATGTAGACCCTGGTCGTCCCTATAGACCCTGGTCATCCCTATAGACCCTGGTCATCATATAGACCCTGGTCATCCCTATAGACCCTGGTCATCCCTATAGACCCTGGTCATCATGTAGACCCTGGTCATCACTATAGTCCCTGGTCATCATGTAGACCCTGATCATCATGTAGACCCTGGTCATCCCTATAGACCCTGGTCATCATGTAGACCCTGGTCATCCCTATAGACCCTGGTCATCATGTAGACCCTCTTCATCCCTATTGACCCTGGTCATCCCTATAGACCCTGGTCATCATATAGACCCTTGTCATCCCTATAGACCCTGGTCATCCCTATAGACCCTGGTCATCATGTAGACCCTGGTCATCATATAGACCCTGGTCATCCCTATAGACCCTGGTCATCATGTAGACCCTCTTCATCCCTATAGACCCTGGTCATCCCTATAGACCCTGGTCATCATATAGACCCTGGTCATCCCTATAGGCCCTGGTCATCATATAGACCCTGGTCATCCCTATAGACCCTGGTCATCCCTATAGGCCCTGGTCATCTCTATAGACCCTGGTCATCCCTATAGACCCTCTTCATCCCTATAGACCCTCTTCATCCCTATAGACCCTGGTCATCATGTAGACCCTGGTCATCATGTAGACCCTGGTCATCCCTATAGACCCTGGTCATCATGTAGACCTGGTCATCCCTATAGACCCTGGTCATCATGTAGACCCTGGTCATCCCTATAGACACAGCCTCAGTCCCTCCCTTATTGACTCCAGTGTGGCCATTCTCCCAGAGATGACTGTAAACCAGGAGATCTATGACCCAGACACAGAGGGCCATTCTCCCAGAGATGACTGTAAACCAGGAGATCTATGACCCAGACACAGAGGGCCATTCTCCCAGAGATGACTGTAAACCAGGAGATCTATGACCCAGACACAGAGGGCCATTCTCCCAGAGATGACTGTAAACCAGGAGATCTATGACCCAGACACAGAGGGCCATTCTCCCAGAGATGACTGTAAACCAGGAGATCTATGACCCAGACACAGAGGGCCATTCTCCCAGAGATGACTGTAAACCAGGACATTAATTACCCAGACACAGAGGGCCATTCTCCCAGAGATGACTGTAAACCAGGAGATCTATTACCCAGACACAGAGGGCCATTCTCCCAGAGATGACTGTAAACCAGGATATTAATTACCCAGACACAGTGGGCCATTCTTCCTCGTGTGATTTTTCAACGTATGTGTGTATGACTTCACTGTGTCTCAGCGCTCGTTTAGAGAAGTGAAGTTTTGTCCTTGCCTTACAGTTCTCCTTCTCCTCCCCCTGTGATTGATGTTGCCCATAACTTATAGCTGTCACATTACCTCCCGTGTGTGTGTGTGTGTGTGTGTGTGTGCGTGCGTGTGTGTGTGTGTTCATGTGTGTGTGTGTGGGTGTGCGTGTGTGCGTGCGTGTGTGCGTGTGTGTGTGTGTGTGTGTTTGTGTGCGTGTGTGTGTGTGTGCGTGCGTGCGCGCGAGCGCGCGAGCGTGTGTGTGTGTGTCTCCATGACTTATATGCCGTCACATTAGCCAGTAGCGTTATGTCACTATGTCACCGCGGCCCGGCCTATCAGCATCCCCTTAATGACGCCGTCTCCCTCCTTCGCCCGCCGCCGCTCGATGCGTTAGGTACCGTGGAAATGATGATGTCGTCCCCGGTAATCTGGTGCTAATATCGTAAAACAGTGTTTAAATATGTTTCATTTAATTTGTCAGGTCGGGCTGAACCGATCCCCAGCCCCCTCCTCCTCTCCTCCTCACACTCCATTACGCTGTGTTCCAAACAGAACCATATTCCCTATGTAGTGCACTAGCCACACCTCTAGTAGTGCACTAGCCACACCTCTAGTAGTGCACTACGTAGGGCACAGGGTGCTGTTTGGGGACTCAGAACCATTACGCTGCAGACGGAGTACCATCAGCCCCTCTCTCTCTCTCTCATCCCTCATCAGGAGAATTAGCTGATTATTAAGCAGTACTAATTATCTCCTCATGAGGTCTGATATATTTAACCTCCACGTTATAGCGGTGGTGCTAATGGCCTTGGGAAAATTGAATTGAGGAGAGAAGAATTGAAAAGCTCATTTAAAGAAACATCAAAGAAGAAACCGTGAGGGGGGAGCAGGGGTGGGGAGAGAGGGGGGAGCAGGGGGTGGGAGAGAGGGGGGAGCAGGGGTGGGGAGAGAGGGGGGGAGCAGGGGTGGGGAGAGAGGGGGAGCAGGGGTGGGGAGAGAGGGAGGAGCAGGGGTGGGGAGAGAGGGAGGAGCAGGGGTGGGGAGAGAGGGAGGAGGGAGAGAGGGAGGAGCAGGGGTGGGGAGAGAGGGAGGAGGGAGAGCGGGGAGGGGGAGAAGGGGTGGGGAGAGAGGGAGGAGCAGGGGTGGGGAGAGAGGGAGAGGGGGGGAGGGGGAGAAGGGGTGGGGAGAGAGGGAGGAGCAGGGGTGGGGAGAGAGGGAGGAG
>NW_022262698.1:0-13421 GCF_002021735.2 Oncorhynchus kisutch | reverse complement strand
TTTTAGTAGAGACCACAGAATATTTCACTGTGGTCTTTCCGTACACATGGCTACTGTCCATTGAGGGACTGACGACCTGTTTGGAATGGGAACAGGCACAAAACACCCTGAAGCATGGGACCAAGGGAGGCTTTATCCCTCTTATTCAGGAGGTCCTGTTAGCAGGGACCAAAGGAGGCTTATCCCTCTTTATTCAGGAGGTCCTGTTAGCATGGGACCAAGGGAGGCTTGTCCCTCTTTATTCAGGAGGTCCTGTTAGCATGGGACCAAGGGAGGCTCTTATCCCCTCTTTATTCAGGAGGTCCTGTTAGCATGGACCAGGGAGGCTTATCCCTCTTTATTCAGGAGGTCCTGTTAGCATGGGACCAAGGGAGCTTTATCCCTCTCTTTATTCAGGAGGTCCTGTTAGCATGGGACCAAGGGAGGCTTGTCCCCATCTTATTTTACTCAGGAGGTCCTGGAAGCATGGGACCAAGGGAGGCTTTATCCCTCTTTATTCAGGAGGTCCTGGAAGCATGGGACCAAGGGAGGCTTATCCTCTTTATTTCAGGAGGTCCTGTTAGCATGGGACCAAGGGAGGATTTGTCCCCATCTTATTTACTCAGGAGGTGACATTCCACAGTAAACCTTCACCTGACTGTTCTCTCTGTTCTCTCTGTTCTCTCCGGCTCCAAATGTTTCATTCTTCAGAGTCAGAGCAATTACCCTGCCGATCGACTTCTATACACACACACACACAACACACACACACACACACACACACACACACACACACACACACACACACACACACACACACCACACCCACACACACACCACACACACACCACACACACACACACACACACACACACCACACACACACACACACACACACACACACACACACACACACACACATTCTCACACGCACGCACAGACACGCACACACACACACACACACACACACACACACACACACACCACACACACACACACATTCACACACGCACAGACATGCACACACACATGAACACACACCACACACACACATACACCACACACACACACACGCACGTACAGACACGCACACACACACACACACACACACACACACCACACACACACGCACACACACACACGCACACATGCACACACACACGAACACACACACACACACACACGCACGCACACACACGCACACACACACGAACACAAACACATGCACACACACACGAACACACACACACACACACACGCACACACATGCACACACACACGAACACACACACACACCACGCACACACATGAACACACACACGAACACACACACACACACACGCACACACACACACACACACACACACACACGCACACACACACACACACACACACACACACACACACACACACACACACAACACACACACACACACACACACACACACACACACACACACACACACACACCACACACACACACACACACACACACACACACACACACACACACACACACACACAACACACACACACAGCATGTGAACAAACATCAGAATACCAGTTGTTCTCTTTTGTGAACAAGAGAAGACCTGTTTACCGTTCCACAGCGTCTAACAGGAAGAGAAGACCTGTTTACCGTTCCACAGCGTCTAACAGGAAGAGAAGAAGACCTGTTTACCGTTCCACAGCATCTAACAGGAAGAGAAGACCTGTTTACCGTTCCACAGCGTCTGACAGGAAGACCTGTTTACCGTTCCACAGCATCTAACAGGAAGAGAAGAAGACCTGTTTACTGTTCCACAGCATCTAACAGGAAGAGAAGACCTGTTTACCGTTCCACAGCATCTAACAGGAAGACCTGTTTACCGTTCCACAGCATCTAACAGGAAGACCTGTTTACCGTTCCACAGCGTCTGACAGGAAGAGAAGACCTGTTTACCGTTCCACAGCGTCTGACAGGAAGAGAAGACCCGTTTACCGTTCCACAGCATCTGACAGGAAGAGAAGACCTGTTTACTGTTCCACAGCATCTAACAGGAAGAGAAGACCCGTTACCGTTCCACAGCATCTGACAGGAAGAGAAGACCTGTTTACCGTTCCACAGCGTCTGACAGGAAGAGAAGACCCGTTTACCGGTCCACAGCATCTGACAGGAAGAGAAGACCTGTTTACTGTTCCACAGCATCTAACAGGAAGAGAAGACCCGTTTACCGTTCCACAGCATCTGACAGGAAGACCTGTTTACCGTTCCACAGCATCTAACAGGAAGACCTGTTTACCGTTCCACAGCGTCTAACAGGAAGACCTGTTTACCGTTCCACAGCATCTAACAGGAAGAGAAGACCTGTTTACCGTTCCACAGCGTCTAACAGGAAGAGAAGACCTGTTTTACCGTTCCACAGCGTCTGACAGGAAGAGAAGACCTGTTACCGTTCCACAGCGTCTAACAGGAAGAGAAGACCCGTTTACCGTTCCACAGCATCTAACAGGAAGACCTGTTTACCGTTCCACAGCATCTAACAGGAAGAGAAGACCTGTTTACCGTTCCACAGCGTCTAACAGGAAGAGAAGACCTGTTTACCGTTCCACAGCATCTGACAGGAAGAGAAGACCTGTTTACCGTTCCACAGCGTCTAACAGGAAGAGAAGACCCTTTTACCGTTCCACAGCATCTAACAGGAAGAGAAGACCTGTTTACCGTTCCACAGCGTCTAACAGGAAGAGAAGACCTGTTTACCGTTTCACAGCATCTGACAGGAAGAGAAGACCTGTTTACCGTTCCACAGCGTCTAACAGGAAGAGAAGACCTGTTTACCGTTCCACAGCATCTGACAGGAAGAGAAGACCTGTTTACCGTTTCACAGCATCTAACAGGAAGAGAAGACCTGTTTACCGTTCCACAGCGTCTAACAGGAAGAGAAGACCTGTTTACCGTTCCACAGCATCTAACAGGAAGAGAAGACCCATTTACCGTTCCACAGCATCTAACAGGAAGAGAAGACCTGTTTACCGTTCCACAGCGTCTAACAGGAAGAGAAGAAGACCTGTTTACCGTTCCACAGCATCTAACAGGAAGAGAAGACCTGTTTACCGTTCCACAGCGTCTAACAGGAAGAGGAGACCTGTTTACCGTTCCACAGCATCTAACAGGAAGAGAAGACCTGTTTACCGTTCCACAGCGTCTAACAGGAAGAGGAGACCTGTTTACCGTTCCACAGCGTCTAACAGGAAGAGAAGACCTGTTTACCGTTCCACAGCATCTAACAGGAAGACCTGTTTACCGTTCCACAGCGTCTAACAGGAAGAGAAGACCTGTTTACCGTTCCACAGCATCTAACAGGAAGAGAAGACCTGTTTACAGTTCCACAGCATCTGACAGGAAGAGAAGACCTGTTTACCGTTCCACAGCATCTAACAGGAAGACCTGTTTACCGTTCCACAGCATCTAACAGGAAGACCTGTTTACCGTTCCACAGCATCTAACAGGAAGACCTGTTTACCGTTCCACAGCATCTAACAGGAAGAGAAGAAGACCTGTTTACCGTTCCACAGCATCTGACAGGAAGAGAAGAAGACCTGTTTACCGTTCCACAGCATCTGACAGGAAGACCTGTTTACCGTTCCACAGCGTCTAACAGGAAGAGAAGACCTGTTTACCGTTCCACAGCATCTAACAGGAAGAGAAGACCTGTTTACCGTTCCACAGCGTCTAACAGGAAGAGAAGACCTGTTTACCGTTCCACAGCATCTGACAGGAAGAGAAGACCTGTTTACCGTTCCACAGCATCTAACAGGAAGAGAAGACCTGTTTACCGTTCCACAGCGTCTAACAGGAAGACCTGTTTACCGTTCCACAGCATCTAACAGGAAGAGAAGACCTGTTTACCGTTCCACAGCATCTAACAGGAAGACCTGTTTACCATTCCACAGCGTCTAACAGGAAGACCTGTTTACCGTTCCACAGCATCTAACAGGAAGAGAAGACCTGTTTACCGTTCCACAGCATCTAACAGGAAGAGAAGACCTGTTTACCGTTCCACAGCATCTAACAGGAAGAGAAGACCTGTTTACCGTTCCACAGCATCTAACAGGAAGAGAAGACCTGTTTACCGTTCCACAGCATCTGACAGGAAGAGAAGACCTGTTTACCGTTCCACAGCATCTGACAGGAAGAGAAGAAGACCTGTTACCGTTCCACAGCATCTAACAGGAAGAGAAGACCTGTTTACCGTTCCACAGCATCTAACAGGAAGACCTGTTTACTGTTCCACAGCATCTAACAGGAAGAGAAGACCTGTTTACCGTTCCACAGCGTCTAACAGGAAGAGAAGACCTGTTTACCGTTCCACAGCATCTGACAGGAAGAGAAGACCTGTTTACCGTTCCACAGCATCTAACAGGAAGAGAAGACCTGTTTACCGTTCCACAGCGTCTAACAGGAAGACCTGTTTACCGTTCCACAGCATCTAACAGGAAGAGAAGACCTGTTTACCGTTCCACAGCATCTAACAGGAAGACCTGTTTACCGTTCCACAGCGTCTAACAGGAAGACCTGTTTACCGTTCCACAGCATCTAACAGGAAGAGAAGACCTGTTTACCGTTCCACAGCATCTAACAGGAAGAGAAGACCTGTTTACCGTTCCACAGCATCTAACAGGAAGAGAAGACCTGTTTACCGTTCCACAGCATCTAACAGGAAGAGAAGACCTGTTTACCGTTCCACAGCATCTGACAGGAAGAGAAGACCTGTTTACCGTTCCACAGCATCTGACAGGAAGAGAAGAAGACCTGTTACCGTTCCACAGCATCTAACAGGAAGAGAAGACCTGTTTACCGTTCCACAGCGTCTAACAGGAAGAGAAGACCTATTTACCGTTCCACAGCATCTAACAGGAAGACCTGTTTACTGTTCCACAGCATCTAACAGGAAGAGAAGACCTGTTTACCATTCCACAGCATCTAACAGGAAGACCTGTTTACCGTTCCACAGCGTCTAACAGGAAGAGAAGACCTGTTTACCGTTCCACAGCATCTAACAGGAAGACCTGTTTACTGTTCCACAGCGTCTAACAGGAAGAGAAGACCTGTTTACTGTTCCACAGCATCTAACAGGAAGAGAGACCTGTTTACCGTTCCACAGCATCTAACAGGAAGACCTGTTTACCGTTCCACAGCATCTAACAGGAAGAGAAGAAGACCGTTCCCAGGGCTTTCTGTGTGTGGAGCCCATGACTCTCTCTTACCATTCCCAGGGCTTTCTGTGTGCGGAGCCCTTGACTCTCTCTTACCGTTCACAGGGCTTTCTGTGTGTGGAGCCCATGACTCTATCTTACCATTCACAGGGCTTTCTGTGTGTGGAGCCCATGACTCTATGTATCTGTCTCTCTGATTTTTACAGTTGCCTTTTTAAATATGACTGTTGTTTGACAATCCCAAGTATTCTAGTAATATATTCATATTCTTCCCTCTTCCTTACCTCTCTCATTCTGATTGGACATCATGTACCTAGATGGCAGAACAAGAGGTCCGATCCTGTAGTCAACACTGGCTGGGGCCACACTGCTCTAGATGGAAAGGCTGTAGAGAGAGACAGAGACAGGGAACATCTCATTAGGTCTACAACATGCAGCTCACCAAATACCCTTACCCAGAGTGCACTTGGGACACAGCTAACTGTCACCAGTATCACCTTTAGTAAAGTCAACAGGAGTCATAGTGGACAACATGAGTCATAGTGGACAACATGAGTCATAGTGGACACCATGAGTCATAGTGGACAACATGAGTTATAGTGGACAACATGCGTTATAGTGGACAACATGAGTTATAGTGGACAACATGAGTCATAGTGGACAACATGAGTTATAGTGGACAACATGAGTCATAGTGGACAACATGAGTTATAGTGGACAACATGAGTCATAGTGGACAACATGAGTTATAGTGGACAACATGAGTCATAGTGGACAACATGAGTTATAGTGGACAACATGAGTCATAGTGGACAACATGAGTTATAGTGGACAACATGAGTCATAGTGGACAACATGAGTTATAGTGGACACCATGAGTCATAGTGGACAACATGAGTTATAGTGGACAACATGAGTCATAGTGGACAACATGAGTTATAGTGGACAACATGAGTCATAGTGGACAACATGAGTTATAGTGGACAACATGAGTTATAGTGGACAACATGAGTTGTAGTGGACAACATGAGTTATAGTGGACAACATGAGTTATAGTGGACAACATGAGTCATAGTGGACAACATGAGTTATAGTGGACAACATGAGTTATAGTGGACAACATGAGTTATAGTGGACAACATGAGTTGTAGTGGACAACATGAGTTATATAGTGGACAACATGAGTCATAGTGGACAACATGAGTCATAGTGGACAACATGAGTTATAGTGGACAACATGAGTCATAGTGGACAACATGAGTCATAGTGGACAACATGAGTCATAGTGGACAACATGAGTCATAGTGGACAACATGAGTTATAGTGGACAACATGAGTTATAGTGGACAACATGAGTTATAGTGGACAACATGAGTTGGTACCATTCTTTATTCATGGCTGTGTTCTTAGGCAAAATTGTGAGTGAACCCACTCCCTTGGCTGAGAAGCAACCACACACATGACTGGTCTCGGGATGCTTTACTGTTGGCATGACACAGGACTGATGGTAGCGCTCACCTTGTCTTCTCCGGACAAGCTTTTTTCCAGATGCCCCAAACAATCAATCGGAAAGGGGATTCATCAGAGAAAATGACTTTACCCCAGTCCTCAAATCAAATAAAATCAACTTTTATTTGTCACATACACATGGTTAGCAGATGTTATGCGAGTGTAGCGAAATGCTTGTGCTTCTAGTTCCGACAATGCAGTAATAACGAACAAGTAATCTAACTAACAATTCCAAAACTACTGTCTTATACACAGTGTAAGGGGATAAAGAAATATGTACATAAGGATATATGAATGAGTGATGGTACAGAGCAGCATAGGCAAGATACAGTAGATGATATCGAGTACAGTATATACATATGAGATGAGTATGTAAACAAAGTGGCATAGTTAAAGTGGCTAGTGATACATGTATTACATAAGGATGCAGTCGATGATATAGAGTACAGTATATACGTATGCATATGAGATGAATAATGTAGGGTAAGTAACATTATATAAGGTAGCATTGTTTAAAGTGGCTAGTGATATATTTACATAATTTCCCATCAATTCCCATTATTAAAGTGGCTGGAGTTGAGTCAGTGTCATTGACAGTGTGTTGGCAGCAGCCACTCAATGTTAGTGGTGGCTGTTTAACAGTCTGATGGCCTTGAGATAGAAGCTGTTTTTCAGTCTCTCGGTCCCAGCTTTGATGCACCTGTACTGACCTCGCCTTCTGCCGGCGCCGACAGAGATGGCCGCCTCGCTCCGCGTTCCTAGGAAACTATGCAGTTTTTAGTTTTTTTTACGTGTTATTTCTTACACTAGTACCCCAGGTCATCTTAGGTTTCATCACATACAGCCGAGAAGAACTACTGAATATAAGATCAGCGTCAACTCACCACCAGTACGACCAAGAATATGTTTTTCGCGATGCGGATCCTGTGTTCTGCCTTACAACCAGCGCCACGGGATGGTTCCCATGCAGCGACCCAAAAAAACGACTCAGAAAAAGAGGGAAACGAAGCGGTCTTCTGGTCAGACTCCGGAGACGGGCACATCGTGCACCACTCCCTAGCATTCTTCTTGCCAATGTCCAGTCTCTTGACAACAAGGTTGATGAAATCCGAGCAAGGGTAGCATTCCAGAGGGACATCAGAGACTGTAACGTTCTCTGTTTCACGGAAACGTGGCTCACTGGAGAGACGCAATCCGAAGCGGTGCAACAGGCAGTGGCTCGGTGCAACAGGCAGTGGCTCGGGTGGTTGGCTCGGGTGGTTGGCTCGGGTGGTTGATGTCCTTGATGATCTTTATGGCCTTCCTGTAACATCGGGTGGTGTAGGTGTCCTGGAGGGCAGGTAGTTTGCCCCCGGTGATGCGTTGTGCAGACCTCACTACCCTCTGGAGAGCCTTACGGTTGAGGGCGGAGCAGTTGCCGTACCAGGCGGTGATACAGCCCGCCAGGATGCTCTCGATTGTGCATCTGTAGAAGTTTGTGAGTGCTTTTGATGACAAGCCGAATTTCTTCAGCCTCCTGAGGTTGAAGAGGCGCTGCTGCGCCTTCTTCACGATGCTGTCTGTGTGAGTGGACCAATTCAGTTTGTCTGTGATGTGTATGCCGAGGAACTTAAAACTTGCTACCCTCTCCACTACTGTTCCATCGATGTGGATAGGGGGGTGTTCCCACTGCTGTTTCCTGAAGTCCATAATCATCTCCTTAGTTTTGTTGACGTTGAGTGTGAGGTTATTTTCCTGACACCACACTCCGAGGGCCCTCACCTCCTCCCTGTAGGCCGTCTCGTCGTTGTTGGTAATCAAGCCTACCACTGTTGTGTCGTCCGCAAACTTGATGATTGAGTTGGAGGCGTGCGTGGCCACGCAGTCGTGGGTGAACAGGGAGTACAGGAGAGGGCTCAGAATGCACCCTTATGGGGCCCCAGTGTTGAGGATCAGCGGGGAGGAGATGTTGTTGCCTACCCTCACCACCTGGGGGCGGCCCGTCAGGAAGTCCAGTACCCAGTTGCACAGGGCGGGGTCGAGACCGAGGGTCTCGAGCTTGATGACGAGCTTGGAGGGTACTATGGTGTTGAATGCCGAGCTGTAGTCGATGAACAGCATTCTCACATAGGTATTCCTCTTGTCCAGATGGGTTAGGGCAGTGTGCAGTGTGGTTGAGATTGCATCGTCTGTGGACCTATTTGGGCGGTAAGCAAATTGGAGTGGGTCTAGGGTGTCAGGTAGGGTGGAGGTGATATGGTCCTTGACTAGTCTCTCAAAGCACTTCATGATGACGGAAGTGAGTGCTACGGGGTGGTAGTCGTTTAGCTCAGTTACCTTAGCTTTCTTGGGAACAGGAACAATGGTGGCCCTCTTGAAGCATGTGGGAACAGCAGACTGGTATAGGGATTGATTGAATATGTCCGTAAACACACCGGCCAGCTGGTCTGCGCATGCTCTGAGGGCGCGGCTGGGGATGCCGTCTGGGCCTGCAGCCTTGCGAGGGTTAACACGTTTAAATGTCTTACTCACCTCGGCTGCAGTGAAGGAGAGACCGCATGTTTTCGTTGCAGGCCGTGTCAGTGGCACTGTATTGTCATCAAAGCGGGCAAAAAAGTTATTTAGTCTGCCTGGGAGCAAGACATCCTGGTCCGTGACTGGGCTGGATTTCTTCCTGTAGTCCGTGATTGACTGTAGACCCTGCCACATGCCTCTTGTGTCTGAGCCGTTGAATTGAGATTCTACTTTGTCTCTGTACTGACGCTTAGCTTGTTTGATAGCCTTGCGGAGGGAATAGCTGCACTGTTTGTATTCGGTCATGTTACCAGACACGTTGCCCTGATTAAAAGCAGTGGTTCGCGCTTTCAGTTTCATGCGAATGCTGCCATCAATCCACGGTTTCTGGTTAGGGAATGTTTTAATCGTTGCTATGGGAACGACATCTTCAACGCACGTTCTAATGAACTCGCACACCGAATCAGCGTATTCGTCAATATTGTTATCTGACGCAATACGAAACATATCCCAGTCCACGTGATGGAAGCAGTCTTGGAGTGTGGAGTCAGCTTGGTCGGACCAGCGTTGGACAGACCTCAGCGTGGGAGCTTCTTGTTTTAGTTTCTGTCTGTAGGCAGGGATCAACAAAATGGAGTCGTGGTCAGCTTTTCCGAAAGGGGGGTGGGGCAGGGCCTTATATGCGTCGCGGAAGTTAGAGTAACAATGATCCAAGGTCTTTCCACCCCTGGTTGCGCAATCGATATGCTGATAAAATTTAGGGAGTCTTGTTTTTCAGATTAGCCTTGTTAAAATCCCCAGCTACAATGAATGCAGCCTCCGGATAAATGGTTTCCAGTTTGCAAAGAGTTAAATAAAGTTTGTTCAGAGCCATCGATGTGTCTGCTTGGGGGGGATATATACGGCTGTGATTATAATCGAAGAGAATTCTCTTGGTAGATAATGCGGTCTACATTTGATTGTGAGGAATTCTAAATCAGGTGAACAGAAGGATTTGAGTTCCTGTATGTTTCTTTCATCACACCATGTCTCGTTAGCCATAAGGCATACGCCCCCGCCCCTCTTTTTACCAGAAAGATGTTTGTTTCTGTCGGCGCGATGCGTGGAGAAACCCGTTGGCTGCACCGCCTCGGATAGCGTCTCTCCAGTGAGCCATGTTTCCGTGAAGCAAAGAACGTTACAGTCTCTGATGTCCCTCTGGAATGCTACCCTTGCTCGGATTTCATCAACCTTGTTGTCAAGAGACTGGACATTGGCAAGAAGAAAGCTAGGGAGTGGTGCAAGGTGTGCCCGTCTCCGGAGTCTGACCAGAAGACCACCTCGTTTCCCTCTTTTTCGGAATCGTTTTTTTGGGTCGCTGCATGGGATCCACTCCGTTGTCCTGTTTGTAAGGCAGAACACAGGATCCGCGTCGCGAAAAACATATTCTTGGTCGTACTGATGGTGAGTTGACGCTGATCTTATATTCAGTAGTTCTTCTCGACTGTATGTAATGAAACCTAAGATGACCTGGGGTACTAATGTAAGAAATAACACGTAAAAAAACAAAAAACTGCATAGTTTCCTAGGAACGCGGAGCGAGGCGGCCATCTCTGTCGGTGCCTCGGTCCAATCCCTGTACCTTTTGCAGAATATCAGTCTGTCCCTGATGTTTTTCCTGGAGAGAAGTGGCTTCTTTGCTGCCCTTCTTGACACCAGGCCATCCTACAAAAGTCTTCGCCTCACTGTGCGTGCAGATGCACTCACACCTGCCTGCTGCCATTCCTGAGCAAGCTCTGTACTGGTGGTGCCCCGAACCCGCAGCTGAATCAACTTTAGGAGACAGTCCGCTCTCCTTGAAGTTCTTGATGATCCAGTAAATGGTTGATTTAGGTGCAATCTTACTGGCAGCAATATCCTTGCCTGTGAAGCCCTTTCTGTGCAAAGAAATGATGACGGCACGTGTTTCCTTGCAGGTAACAATGGTTGACAGAGGAAGAACAATGATTCCAAGCACCACCCTCCTTTTGAAGCTTCCAGTCTGTTATTCAAACTCAAATCAAATCAAATCAAATTGATTTATATAGCCCTTCGTTACATCAGCTGATATCTCAAAGTGCTGTACAGAAACCCAGCCTAAAACCCCAAACAGCAAGCAATACAGGTGTAGAAGCACGGTGGCTAGGAAAAACTCCCTAGAAAGTCCAAAACCTAGGAAGAAACCTAGAGAGGAACCAGGCTATGTGGGGTGGCCAGTCCTCTTCTGGCTGTGCCGGGTGGAGATTATAACAGAACATGGCCAAGATGTTCAAATGTTCATAAATGACCAGCATGGTCGAATAATAATAAGGCAGAACAGTTGAAACTGGAGCAGCAGCACGGTCAGATGGACTGGGGACAGCAAGGAGTCATCATGTCAGGTAGTCCTGGGGCATGGTTCTAGGGCTCAGGTCATCCGAGAGAGAGAAAGAAAGAGAGAATTAGAGAGAGCATATGTGGGGTGGCCAGTCCTCTTCTGGCTGTGCCGGGTGGAGATTATAACAGAACATGGCCAAGATGTTCAAATGTACTCAATGAACTCAATGAGCATGACAGAGTGATCTCCAGCCTTGTCCTTCGTCAACACTCACACCTGTGTTAACGAGAGAATCACTGACATGATGTCAGCTGGTCCTTTTGTGGCAGGGCTGAAATCATAATATAGAAGCCATATCTAGGAAAACCAAAGTTCAAAGTTCAAATGTCTGGGCCTAATATAGTGTATAAGAGGTCAGGCTGGGCCTAATATAGTGTATAAGAGGTCAGACTGGGCCTAATATAGTGTATAAGAGGTCAGGCTAGGCCTAATATAGTGTATAAGAGGACAGGCTGGGCCTAATATAGTGTATAAGAGGTCAGGCTGGGCCTAATATAGTGTATAAGAGGTCAGACTGGGCCTAATATAGTGTATAAGAGGTCAGGCTGGGCCTAATATAGTGTATAAGAGGTCAGGCTGGGCCTAATATAGTGTATAAGAGGTCAGGCTGGGCCTAATATAGTGTATAAGAGGTCAGGCTGGGCCTAATATAGTGTATAAGAGGTCAGGCTGGGCCTAATATAGTGTATAAGAGGTCAGGCTGGGCCTAATATAGTGTATACGAGGTCAGGCTGGGCCTAATATAGTGTATAAGAGGTCATACAATACGTTTTGTAGTGATTCATATGTTGATGATGTAAAGAATATTTACTGGTCTGTGGTGTGTAATGAGGAGCAACCAGACGCTGCTGGTCTGTGGTGTGTAATGAGGAGCAACCAGACACTGCTGGTCTGTGGTGTGTAATGAGGAGCAACCAGACACTGCTGGTCTGTGGTGTGAAATGAGGAGCAACCAGACGCTGCTGGTCTGTGGTGTGTAATGAGGAGCAACCAGACGCTGCTGATCTGTGGTATGTAATGAGGAGCAACCAGACGCTGCTGGTCTGTGGTGTGTAATGAGGAGCAACCAGACGCTGCTGGTCTGTGGTGTGTAATGAGGAGCAACCAGACGCTGCTGGTCTGTGGTGTGTAATGAGGAGCAACCAGACGCTGCTGGGTCTGTGGTGTGTAATGAGGAGCAACCAGATGCTGCTGGTCTGTGGTGTGTAATGAGGAGCAACCAGACGCTGCTGGGTCTGTGGTGTGCAATGAGGAGCAACCAGACGCTGCTGGTCTGTGGTGTGTAATGAGGAGCAACCAGACGCTGCTGGTCTGTGCTGTGTAATGAGGAGCAACCAGACACTGCTGGTCTGTGCTGTGTAATGAGGAGCAACCAGACGCTGCTGGTCTGTGGTGTGTAATGAGGAGCAACCAGACGCTACACTTTACGTATTTTTGAAATAGTTTTCTTCCTGTTACAGATGAGCTTCTACCCATGAATAAGACACGGACTGTAAAAACGGGTAAATCCTCAGATGAGGAACGGAAAACGTTTCGGGTTGAGAGGAACAAGATAAAAAATAATGGTCAATAAGTCTGGCTGCTGATTGGTCAACGTCCTGCGAATAAAGAAATGATGTGATTATTAAACTAATTCAAAAGAAGAAGAAACTGAACAATGAAACAAATATAATATATATAATATAATATAATATAATATAAAATATATAATATAATATAATATATATCATATAATATAATATAATAATAATATAATAATATCATATAAATATATAATAATATAATAATATAATATAATATAATATAAATATATAAATATATATATAATATATATCATATAATATATATA
>NW_022262697.1:127500-173345 GCF_002021735.2 Oncorhynchus kisutch | reverse complement strand
AGTGGGTTACAATATGGAGTGGGTTACAGAACATAGTGGGTTACAGATGGAGTGGGTGTACAGTATGGAGTGGGTATAGTTATGGAGTGGGTTATGGAAGTAGGGGTTACAGTATGGAGTGGTTACAATATGGAGTGGGTTACAATATGGAGTGGGTTTACAGTATGGAGTGGGTTATAGTTGGAGTGGGTTAGGTACGTAGTGGGTTACAGTATGGAGTGGGTTACAATATGGAGTGAGTTACAATACAGACACAGGGTTGGGTTACAGTATGGAGTGGGTTACAGTATGGAGTGGGTTACAATATGGAGTGGGTTTACATATGGAGTGGGTTACAATATGGAGTGGGTTTACAGTATGGAGTGGGTTACACTACAGACACAGGGTGGGTTACAAATGGAGTGGGTTACAGTATGGAGTGGGTTACAATATGGAGTGGTTACAGACATAGTGTGTTACAGTATGGAGTGGGGTACAGTATGGAGTGGGTTTAGTATGGAGTGGGTTATAGTGTGGAGTGGGTTATGGTACGTAGTGGGTTACGTAGGAGGGGTTACATATGGAGTGGGTTACAATATGGAGTGGGTTTACAATATGGAGTGGGTTACAATACGGAGTGGGTTACAGTATGGCGGGGTTACAATATGGAGTGGTTACAATATGCAGGGTGGGTACAATATGGAGTGGGTTACAGAGGAGTGGGTTACAGTATGAGTAGACTATGGGGTTGGGTTACAATATGGAGTGGGTTACAATATGGAGTGGGTTACAATACAGACACAGGTTGGGTTATAGAATGGAGTGGGTTACAGTATGGAGAGTGGGTTACATATGGAGTGGGTTACAATATGGAGTGGGTTACAGACATAGTGGGTTACAATATGGAGGGGTTAGAACATAGTGGGTTACAGTATGGAGTGGGTACAGTATGGAGTGGGTTACAATATGGAGTGGTTTACAATATGGAGTGGGTTACAGAACAAGTGGGGTACAATATGGAGTGGGTTACAGAACATAGCGGGTTACATATGGAGTGGGTTACAGTATGAGTGGGTTATAGGTGGAGTGGGTTATGGTACGTAGTGGGTTACAATATGGAGTGGGTACAATATGGAGTGGGTTACAGTATGGAGTGGGTTATAGTATGGAGTGGGTTATGGTACGTAGTGGGTTACAGTATGGAGTGGGTACAATATGGAGTGGGTTACAATATGGAGTGGGTTACAATATGGAGTGGGTTATTAGTATGGAGTGGGTTATGGTACGTAGTGGGTTACAATATGGAGTGGGTTACAATACGGAGTGGGTTACAATATGGAGTGGGTTACAATACAGACACAGGGTGGGTTACAATATGGAGTGGGTTACAGTATGGAGGGGTTTAAATATGGAGGGGGGTACAGTATGGAGTGGGTTACAGTATGGAGTGGGTTACAATATGGAGTGGGTTACATATGGAGTGGGTTACTTATGGAGGGGGTTATGTAGTAGTGGGTTACAATATGGAGTGGGTTACAATATGGAGTGGGTTACATATGGAGTGGGTTACAATATGGAGTGGGTTACAATATGGAGTGGGTTACAGTATGGAGTGGGTTACAATATGGAGTGGGTACAATAAGACATAGGGTGGGGTACAATATGGAGTGGGTTTACAGTATGGGAGTGGGTATAGTACGGAGTGGGTTACAATATGGAGTGGGTACAATATGGAGTGGGTTACAATACAGACACAGGGTGGGTTACAGTATGGAGTGGTTACAGTATGGAGTGGGTTACAGTATGGGTGGGTTACAGTATGGAGTGGGTTACAGTATGGAGTGGGTTACAATATGGAGTGGGTTACAGAACATAGTGGGTTACAGTATGGAGTGGGTTTACAGTATGGAGTGGGTTATGGTACGTAGTGGGTTACAGTATGGAGTGGGTTACAATATGGAGTGGGGTTACAATATGGAGTGGGTTACAGAACATAGTGGGTTACAATATGAGTGGGTTACAGAACATAGTGGGTTACAGTATGGAGTGGGTTTACAGTATGGAGTGGGTTATAGTGTGGAGTGGGTTATGGTACGTAGTGGGTTACAGTATGGAGTGGGATTTACAATATGGAGTGGGTTACAATATGGAGTGGGTTTACAGTATGGAGTGGGTTATAGACTGGAGTGGGTTAGGTACGTAGTGGGTTACAGTATGGAGTGGGTTACAATATGGAGTGGGTTACAATATGGAGTGGGTTACAATATGGAGTGGGTTACAGTATGGAGTGGGTTATAGTATGGAGTGGGTTATGGACGTAGTGGGTTAATATGGAGTGGGTTACAATATGGACTGGGTTACAATATGGAGTGGGTTAAAGTATGGAGTGGGTTACAATATGGAGTGGGTTACAGTATGGAGTGGGTTACAATATGGAGTGGGTTACAATATGGAGTGGGTTATGGTACGTAGTGGGTTACAATTTGGAGTGGGTTACAATATGGAGTGAGTTACAATACAGACACAGGGTGGGTTACAATATGGAGTGGGTTACAATATGGAGTGGGTTATAGTATGGAGTGGGTTACAATATGGAGTGGGTTACAGAACATAGTGGGTTACAAATGGAGTGGGTTACAATATGGAGTGGGTACAATACAGACACAGGGTGGGTTACAATATGGAGTGGGTTACAGTATGGAGTGGGTTATAGTACGGAGTGGGTTACAGTATGAGTGGTTACAATATGAGTGGGTTACAATATGGAGTGGGTTTACAGTATGGAGTGGGTTATAGTATGGAGGGGTATGGTACGTAGTGGGTTACAGTATGGAGTGGGTTACAATATGGAGTGAGTTACAATACAGACCAGGGGGGTTACAGAATGGAGTGGGTTACAGTATGGAGTGGGTTACAATATGAGTGGGTTACAATAGGAGTGGGTTACAATATGGAGTGGGTTACAGTATGGAGTGGGTTACAATACGACACAGGGTGGGTTACAGAATGGAGTGGGTTACAGTATGGAGTGGGTTACAATATGGAGTGGGTTACAATATGGAGTGGGTTATGGTACGAGTGGGGGTTACAGTATGGAGTGGGTTACAATAGGAGTGGGTTACAATATGGAGGGGTTTACAGTATGGAGTGGGTTATGGTACGTAGTGGGTTACAGTATGGCGTGGGTACAATATGGAGTGAGTTACAATACAGACACAGGGTGGGGTTACAGAATGGAGGTGGTTACAGTATGGAGTGGGTTACAATATGGAGTGGATTACAGAATGGAGTGGGTTACAATATGGAGTGGGTTACAGTATGGAGTGGGTTACAGTATGAGTGGGTTACAATATGGAGTGGGTTACAGAATGGAGTGGGTTAAGATATGGAGTGGGTTACAGTATGGAGGGGTTTACGTTATGGAGTGGGTACAATACAGACACAGGGTGGGTTACAGAAGGAGTGGGTTACAGTATGGAGTGGGTTACAGTATGGAGTGGGTTACAATATGGAGTGGGTTACAGTATGGAGTGGGTTACAATATGGAGTGGGTTACATATGGAGTGGGTTTACAGAACATAGTGGGTTACAGTATGGAGTGGGTTACAGATATGGGTGGGTTATAGTATGGAGTGGGTTATGGTACGTAGTGGGTTACAGTATGGAGTGGGTTACAATGGAGTGGGTTACAATACAGGACACAGGGTGGGTTACAGAATGGAGTGGGTTACAGTATGGAGTGGGTTACATATGGAGTGGGTACAATATGGAGTGGGTTACAATAGTGGAGTGGGTTACATTATGGAGTGGGTTACAATACAGACACAGGGTGGGTTCAGAATGGAGTGGGTTACAGTATGGAGTGGGTACAATATGGAGTGGGTTACAATATGGAGTGGGTTAGAACATAGTGGGTTACAGTATGGAGTGGGGTTACAGTATGGAGTGGGTTATAGTATGGAGTGGGTTATAGTATGGAGTGGGTTTAGTATGGAGTGGGTTATGGTACGTAGTGGGTTACAGTATGGAGTGGGTTACAATATGAGTGGGTTACAATTGGAGTGGGTTACAGTATGGAGGGGTATGGTACGTAGTGGGTTACAGTATGGCGTGGGTTACAATATGGAGTGAGTTACAATACAGACACAGGGTGGGTTACAGAATGGAGTGGGTTACAGTATGGAGTGGGTTACAATATGGAGTGGGTTACAATATGGAGTGGGTTACAATATGGAGTGGGTTACAATACAGACACAGGGTGGGTTATAGAATGGAGTGGGTTACAGTATGGAGTGGGTTACAATATGGAGTGGGTTACAGAACATAGTGGGTTACAGTATGGAGTGGTTTACAGTATGGAGTGGGTTACAATATGGAGTGGGTTACAATATGGAGTGGGTTACAGAACATAGTTGGTTACAATATGGAGGGTTACAGAACATAGCGGGTTACAGTATGGAGTGGGTTTACAGTATGGAGTGGGTTATAGTGTGGAGTGGGTTATGGTACGTAGTGGGTTACAGTATGGAGTGGGTTACAATATGGAGTGGGTTACAATATGGAGTGGGTTTACAGTATGGAGTGGGTTATAGACTGGAGTGGGTTATGGTACGTAGTGGGTTACAGTATGGAGTGGGTTACAATATGGAGTGGGTTACAATATGGAGTGGGTTACAATATGGAGTGGGTTACAATATGGAGTGTGTTACAGAACATAGTGGGTTACAGTATGGAGTGGGTTTACAGTATGGAGTGGGTTATAGTGTGGAGTGGGTTATGGTACGTAGTGGGTTACAGTATGGAGTGGGTTACAATATGGAGTGGGTTACAATATGGAGTGGGTTACAGAACATAGTGGGTTACAATATGGAGTGGGTTACAGAACATAGTGGGTTACAGTATGGAGTGGGTTTACAGTATGGAGTGGGTTATAGTGTGGAGTGGGTTATGGTACGTAGTGGGTTACAGTATGGAGTGGGTTACAATATGGAGTGGGTTACAATATGGAGTGGGTTTACAGTATGGAGTGGGTTATAGACTGGGAGTGGGTTATGGTACGTAGTGGGTTACAGTATGGGAGTGGGTTACAATATGGAGTGGGTTACAATATGGAGTGGGTTACAATATGGAGTGGGTTTACAGTATGGAGTGGGTTATAGTACGTAGTGGGGTTACCAATATGGAGTGGGTTACAATATGAGTGGGTTACAATATGGAGTGGGTTACAATACAACACAGGGTGGGTTACCAATATGGAGTGGGTTACATATGGAGTGGGTTATAGTATGGAGTGAGGTTACAATATGAGGTGGGTTACAATATGGAGTGGGTTACAATATTGATGTGGGTTACAGAACATAGTGGGTTACATATGGAGTGGGGTTACAATATGGAGTGGGTTACAATACAGCACAGGGTGGGTTACAATATGGAGTGGGGTTTACAGTATGGAGTGGGTTATAGTACGGAGTGGGTTACAATATGGAGTGGGTTACAATATGGGAGTGAGTTTACAATATGGAGTGGGTTACAATATGGAGTGGGTTACAGAACATAGTGGGTTACAATATGGAGTGGGTTTACAGTATGGAGTGGGTTATAGTATGGAGTGGGTTATGGTACGTAGTGGTTTACAGTATGGAGTGGGTTACAATATGGAGTGAGTTACAATGCAGACACAGGGTGGGTTACTGAATGGAGTGGGTTACAGTATGGAGTGGGTTACAATATGGAGTGGGTTACAGTATGGAGTGGGTTACAATATGGAGTGGGTTACAGTATGGAGTGGGTTACAATATGGAGTGGGTTACAATATGGAGTGGGTTATGGTACGTAGTGGGTTACAATATGGAGTGGGTTACAATATGGAGTGGGTTACAATATGGAGTGGGTTACAATACAGACACAGGGTGGGTTACAATATGGAGTGGGTTACAATATGGAGTGGGTTACAATATGGAGTGGGTTACAATATGGAGTGGGTTATGGTACGAAGTGGGTTACAGTATGGAGTGGGTTACAATATGGAGTGGGTTACAATATGGAGTGGGTTTACAGTATGGAGTGGGTTATGGTACGTAGTGGGTTACAGTATGGCGTGGATTACAATATGGAGTGAGTTACAATACAGACACAGGGTGGGTTACAGAATGGAGTGGGTTACAGTATGGAGTGGGTTACAATATGGAGTGGATTACAGAATGGAGTGGGTTACAATATGGAGTGGGTTACAGTATGGAGTGGGTTACAGTATTGAGTGGGTTACAATATGGAGTGGGTTACAGAATGGAGTGGGTTAAGATATGGAGTGGGTTACAGTATGGCGTGGGTTACAATATGGAGTGAGTTACAATACAGACACAGGGTGGGTTACAGAATGGAGTGGGTTACAGTATGGAGTGGGTTACAATATGGAGTGGATTACAGAATGGAGTGGGTTACAATATGGAGTGGGTTACAGTATGGAGTGGGTTACAGTATTGAGTGGGTTACAATATGGAGTGGGTTACAGAATGGAGTGGGTTAAGATATGGAGTGGGTTACAGTATGGAGTGGGTTTACGTTATGGAGTGGGTTACAATACAGACACAGGGTGGGTTACAGAATGCAGTGGGTTACAGTATGGAGTGGGTTACAGTATGGAGTGGGTTACAATATGGAGTGGGTTAACAGTATGGAGTGGGTTACAATATGGAGTGGGTTACAATATGGAGTGGGTTACAGAACATAGTGGGTTACAGTATGGAGTGGGTTTACAGTATGGAGTGGGTTATAGTATGGAGTGGGTTATGGTACGTAGTGGGTTACAGTATGGAGTGGGTTACAATATGGAGTGAGTTACAATACAGACACAGGGTGGGTTACAGAATGGAGTGGGTTACAGTATGGAGTGGGTTACAATATGGAGTGGGTTACAATATGGAGTGGGTTACAATATGGAGTGGGTTACATTATGGAGTGGGTTACAATACAGACACAGGGTGGGTTACAGAATGGAGTGGGTTACAGTATGGAGTGGGTTACAATATGGAGTGGGTTACAATATGGAGTGGGTTACAGAACATAGTGGGTTTACAGTATGGAGTGGGTTTACAGTATGGAGTGGGTTATAGTATGGAGTGGGTTATAGTATGGAGTGGGTTATAGTATGGAGTGGGTTATGGTACGTAGTGGGTTACAGTATGGAGTGGGTTACAATATGGAGTGGGTTACAATTTGGAGTGGGTTTACAGTATGGAGTGGGTTATGGTACGTAGTGGGTTACAGTATGGCGTGGGTTACAATATGGAGTGAGTTACAATACAGACACAGGGTGGGTTACAGAATGGAGTGGGTTACAGTATGGAGTGGGTTACAATATGGAGTGGGTTACAATATGGAGTGGGTTACAATATGGAGTGGGTTACAATACAGACACAGGGTGGGTTATAGAATGGAGTGGGTTACAGTATGGAGTGGGTTACAATATGGAGTGGGTTACAGAACATAGTGGGTTACAGTATGGAGTGGGTTTACAGTATGGAGTGGGTTACAATATGGAGTGGGTTACAATATGGAGTGGGTTACAGAACATAGTGGGTTACAATATGGAGTGGGTTACAGAACATAGCGGGTTACAGTATGGAGTGGGTTTACAGTATGGAGTGGGGTTATAGTGTGGAGTGGGTTATGGTACGTAGTGGGTTACAGTATGGAGTGGGTTACAATATGGAGTGGGTTACAATATGGAGTGGGTTTACAGTATGGAGTGGGTTATAGACTGGAGTGGGTTATGGTACGTAGTGGGTTACAGTATGGAGTGGGTTACAATATGGAGTGGGTTACAATATGGAGTGGGTTACAATATGGAGTGGGTTACAATATGGAGTGTGTTACAGAACATAGTGGGTTACAGTATGGAGTGGGTTTACAGTATGGAGTGGGTTATAGTGTGGAGTGGGTTATGGTACGTAGTGGGTTACAGTATGGAGTGGGTTACAATATGGAGTGGGTTACAATATGGAGTGGGTTACAGAACATAGTGGGTTACAATATGGAGTGGGTTACAGAACATAGTGGGTTACAGTATGGAGTGGGTTTACAGTATGGAGTGGGTTATAGTGTGGAGTGGGTTATGGTACGTAGTGGGTTACAGTATGGAGTGGGTTACAATATGGAGTGGGTTACAATATGGAGTGGGTTTACAGTATGGAGTGGGTTATAGACTGGAGTGGGTTATGGTACGTAGTGGGTTACAGTATGGAGTGGGTTACAATATGGAGTGGGTTACAATATGGAGTGGGTTACAATATGGAGTGGGTTACAGTATGGAGTGGGTTATAGTACGTAGTGGGTTACAATATGGAGTGGGTTACAATATGGAGTGGGTTACAATATGGAGTGGGTTACAATACAGACACAGGGTGGGTTACAATATGGAGTGGGTTACAATATGGAGTGGGTTATAGTATGGAGTGGGTTACAATATGGAGTGGGTTACAATATGGAGTGGGTTACAATATTGAGTGGGTTACAGAACATAGTGGGTTACAATATGGAGTGGGTTACAATATGGAGTGGGTTACAATACAGACACAGGGTGGGTTACAATATGGAGTGGGTTTACAGTATGGAGTGGGTTATAGTACGGAGTGGGTTACAATATGGAGTGGGTTACAATATGGAGTGAGTTACAATATGGAGTGGGTTACAATATGGAGTGGGTTACAGAACATAGTGGGTTACAATATGGAGTGGGTTTACAGTATGGAGTGGGTTATAGTATGGAGTGGGTTATGGTACGTAGTGGTTTACAGTATGGAGTGGGTTACAATATGGAGTGAGTTACAATGCAGACACAGGGTGGGTTACTGAATGGAGTGGGTTTACAGTATGGAGTGGGTTACAATATGGAGTGGGTTACAGTATGGAGTGGGTTACAATATGGAGTGGGTTACAGTATGGAGTGGGTTACAATATGGAGTGGGTTACAATATGGAGTGGGTTATGGTACGTAGTGGGTTACAATATGGAGTGGGTTACAATATGGAGTGGGTTACAATATGGAGTGGGTTACAATACAGACACAGGGTGGGTTACAATATGGAGTGGGTTACAATATGGAGTGGGTTACAGTATGGAGTGGGTTACAATATGGAGTGGGTTACAATATGGAGTGGGTTACAGAACATAGTGGGGTTACAATATGGAGTGGGTTACAATATGGAGTGGGTTACAATACAGACATAGGGTGGGTTACAATATGGAGTGGGTTTACAGTATGGAGTGGGTTATAGTACGGAGTGGGTTACAATATGGAGTGGGTTACAATATGGAGTGGGTTACAATACAGACACAGGGTGGGTTACAGAATGGAGTGGGTTACAGTATGGAGTGGGTTACAATATGGAGTGGGTTACAATATGGAGTGGGTTACAGAACATAGTGGGTTACAGTATGGAGTGGGTTTACAGTATGGAGTGGGTTATAGTGTGGAGTGGGTTATGGTACGTAGTGGGTTACAGTATGGAGTGGGTTACAATATGGAGTGGGTTACAATATGGAGTGGGTTACAATATGGAGTGGGTTACAGAACATAGTGGGTTACAATATGGAGTGGGTTACAGAACATAGTGGGTTACAGTATGGAGTGGGTTTACAGTATGGAGTGGGTTATAGTGTGGAGTGGGTTATGGTACGTAGTGGGTTACAGTATGGAGTGGGTTACAATATGGAGTGGGTTACAATATGGAGTGGGTTTACAGTATGGAGTGGGTTATGGTACGTAGTGGGTTACAGTATGGAGTGGGTTACAATATGGAGTGGGTTACAATATGGAGTGGGTTACAATATGGAGTGGGTTATAGTATGGAGTGGGTTATGGTACGTAGTGGGTTACAATATGGAGTGGGTTACAATATGGAGTGGGTTACAATACAGACACAGGGTGGGTTACAATATGGAGTGGGTTACAGTATGGAGTGGGTTACATATGGAGTGGGTTACAGTATGGAGTGGGTTACAATATGGAGTGGGTTACAATATGGAGTGGGTTACAGTATGGAGTGGGTTACAATATGGAGTGGGTTACAATATGGAGTGGGTTATGGTACGTAGTGGGTTACAATATGGAGTGGGTTACAATATGGAGTGGGTTACAATATGGAGTGGGTTACAATACAGACACAGGGTGGGTTACAATATGGAGTGGGTTATAGTATGGAGTGGGTTATAGTATGGAGTGGGTTACAATATGGAGTGGGTTACAGAACATAGTGGGTTACAATATGGAGTGGGTTACAATATGGAGTGGGTTACAATACAGACAATGGGTGGGTTACAATATGGAGTGGGTTTACAGTATGGAGTGGGTTATAGTACGGAGTGGGTTACAATATGGAGTGGGTTACAATATGGAGTGGGTTACAGAACATAGTGGGTTACAGTATGGAGTGGGTTACAATATGGAGTGGGTTACAATATGGAGTGGGTTACAGAACATAGTGGGTTACAATATGGAGTGGGTTACAGAACATAGCGGGTTACAGTATGGAGTGGGTTTACAGTATGGAGTGGGTTATAGTGTGGAGTGGGTTATGGTACGTAGTGGGTTACAGTATGGAGTGGGTTACAATATGGAGTGGGTTTACAGTATGGAATGGGTTATAGTATGGAGTGGGTTACAGTATGGAGTGGGTTACAGTATGGAGTGAGTTACAATACAGACACAGGGTGGGTTACAGAATGGAGTGGGTTACAGTATGGAGTGGGTTACAATATGGAGTGGGTTACAATATGGAGTGGGTTACAATATGGAGTGGGTTACATTATGGAGTGGGTTACAATACAGACACAGGGTGGGTTACAGAATGGAGTGGGTTACAGTATGGAGTGGGTTACAATATGGAGTGGGTTACAATAGGGATGGGGTTACAGAACATAGTGGGTTACAGTATGGAGTGGGTTTACAGTATGGAGTGGGTTATAGTATGGAGTGGGTTATAGTATGGAGTGGGTTATAGTATGGAGTGGGTTTATGGTACGTAGTGGGTTACAGTATGGAGTGGGTTACAATATGGAGTGGGTTACAATTTGGAGTGGGTTTACAGTATGGAGTGGGTTATGGTACGTAGTGGGTTACAGTATGGCGTGGGTTACAATATGGAGTGAGTTACAATACAGACACAGGGTGGGTTACAGAATGGAGTGGGTTACAGTATGGAGTGGGTTACAATATGGAGTGGGTTACAATATGGAGTGGGTTACAATATGGAGTGGGTTACAATACAGACACAGGGTGGGTTATAGAATGGAGTGGGTTACAGTATGGAGTGGGTTACAATATGGAGTGGGTTACAGAACATAGTGGGTTACAGTATGGAGTGGGTTTACAGTATGGAGTGGGTTACAATATGGAGTGGGTTACAATATGGAGTGGGTTACAGAACATAGTGGGTTACAATATGGAGTGGGTTACAGAACATAGCGGGTTACAGTATGGAGTGGGTTTACAGTATGGAGTGGGTTATAGTGTGGAGTGGGTTATGGTACGTAGTGGGTTACAGTATGGAGTGGGTTACAATATGGAGTGGGTTACAATATGGAGTGGGTTTACAGTATGGAGTGGGTTATAGACTGGAGTGGGTTATGGTACGTAGTGGGTTACAGTATGGAGTGGGTTACAATATGGAGTGGGTTACAATATGGAGTGGGTTACAATATGGAGTGGGTTACAATATGGAGTGTGTTACAGAACATAGTGGGTTACAGTATGGAGTGGGTTTACAGTATGGAGTGGGTTATAGTGTGGAGTGGGTTATGGTACGTAGTGGGTTACAGTATGGAGTGGGTTACAATATGGAGTGGGTTACAATATGGAGTGGGTTACAGAACATAGTGGGTTACAATATGGAGTGGGTTACAGAACATAGTGGGTTACAGTATGGAGTGGGTTTACAGTATGGAGTGGGTTATAGTGTGGAGTGGGTTATGGTACGTAGTGGGTTACAGTATGGAGTGGGTTACAATATGGAGTGGGTTACAATATGGAGTGGGTTTACAGTATGGAGTGGGTTATAGACTGGAGTGGGTTATGGTACGTAGTGGGTTACAGTATGGAGTGGGTTACAATATGGAGTGGGTTACAATATGGAGTGGGTTACATATGGAGTGGGTTACAGTATGGAGTGGGTTATAGTACGTAGTGGGTTACAATAT
Source organism: Oncorhynchus kisutch (assembly GCF_002021735.2). NCBI lineage: Eukaryota > Metazoa > Chordata > Actinopteri > Salmoniformes > Salmonidae > Oncorhynchus > Oncorhynchus kisutch. The sequence continues at coordinate 161,171 of NW_022262697.1, read as the reverse complement.
GGAGTGGGTTACAATATGGAGTGGGTTACAATATGGAGTGGGTTACAATACAGACACAGGGTGGGTTACAATATGGAGTGGGTTACAATATGGAGTGGGTTATAGTATGGAGTGGGTTACAATATGGGAGTGGGTTACAATATGGAGTGGGTTACAATATTGAGTGGGGTTACAGAACATAGTGGGTTACAATATGGAGTGGGTTACAATATGGAGTGGGTTACAATACAGACACAGGGTGGGTTACAATATGGAGTGGGTTTACAGTATGGAGTGGGTTATAGTACGGAGTGGGTTACAATATGGAGTGGGTTACAATATGGAGTGAGTTACAATATGGAGTGAGTTACAATATGGAGTGGGTTACAATATGGAGTGGGTTACAGAACATAGTGGGTTACAATATGGAGTGGGTTTACAGTATGGAGTGGGTTATAGTATGGAGTGGGTTATGGTACGTAGTGGTTTACAGTATGGAGTGGGTTACAATATGGAGTGAGTTACAATGCAGACACAGGGTGGGTTACTGAATGGAGTGGGTTACAGTATGGAGTGGGTTACAATATGGAGTGGGTTACAGTATGGAGTGGGTTACAATATGGAGTGGGTTACAGTATGGAGTGGGTTACAATATGGAGTGGGTTACAATATGGAGTGGGTTATGGTACGTAGTGGGTTACAATATGGAGTGGGTTACAATATGGAGTGGGTTACAATATGGAGTGGGTTACAATACAGACACAGGGTGGGTTACAATATGGAGTGGGTTACAATATGGAGTGGGTTACAGTATGGAGTGGGTTACAATATGGAGTGGGTTACAATATGGAGTGGGTTACAGAACATAGTGGGTTACAATATGGAGTGGGTTACAATATGGAGTGGGTTACAATACAGACATAGGGTGGGTTACAATATGGAGTGGGTTTACAGTATGGAGTGGGTTATAGTACGGAGTGGGTTACAATATGGAGTGGGTTACAATATGGAGTGGGTTACAATACAGACACAGGGTGGGTTACAGAATGGAGTGGGTTACAGTATGGAGTGGGTTACAATATGGAGTGGGTTACAATATGGAGTGGGTTACAGAACATAGTGGGTTACAGTATGGAGTGGGTTTACAGTATGGAGTGGGTTATAGTGTGGAGTGGGTTATGGTACGTAGTGGGTTACAGTATGGAGTGGGTTACAATATGGAGTGGGTTACAATATGGAGTGGGTTACAGAACATAGTGGGTTACAATATGGAGTGGGTTACAGAACATAGTGGGTTACAGTATGGAGTGGGTTTACAGTATGGAGTGGGTTATAGTGTGGAGTGGGTTATGGTACGTAGTGGGTTACAGTATGGAGTGGGTTACAATATGGAGTGGGTTACAATATGGAGTGGGTTTACAGTATGGAGTGGGTTATGGTACGTAGTGGGTTACAGTATGGAGTGGGTTACAATATGGAGTGGGTTACAATATGGAGTGGGTTACAATATGGAGTGGGTTATAGTATGGAGTGGGTTATGGTACGTAGTGGGTTACAATATGGAGTGGGTTACAATATGGAGTGGGTTACAATACAGACACAGGGTGGGTTACAATATGGAGTGGGTTACAGTATGGAGTGGGTTACAATATGGAGTGGGTTACAGTATGGAGTGGGTTACAATATGGAGTGGGTTACAATATGGAGTGGGTTACAGTATGGAGTGGGTTACAATATGGAGTGGGTTACAATATGGAGTGGGTTATGGTACGTAGTGGGTTACAATATGGAGTGGGTTACAATATGGAGTGGGTTACAATATGGAGTGGGTTACAATACAGACACAGGGTGGGTTACAATATGGAGTGGGTTATAGTATGGAGTGGGTTATAGTATGGAGTGGGTTACAATATGGAGTGGGTTACAGAACATAGTGGGTTACAATATGGAGTGGGTTACAATATGGAGTGGGTTACAATACAGACAATGGGTGGGTTACAATATGGAGTGGGTTTACAGTATGGAGTGGGTTATAGTACGGAGTGGGTTACAATATGGAGTGGGTTACAATATGGAGTGGGTTACAGAACATAGTGGGTTACAGTATGGAGTGGGTTACAATATGGAGTGGGTTACAATATGGAGTGGGTTACAGAACATAGTGGGTTACAATATGGAGTGGGTTACAGAACATAGCGGGTTACAGTATGGAGTGGGTTTACAGTATGGAGTGGGTTATAGTGTGGAGTGGGTTATGGTACGTAGTGGGTTACAGTATGGAGTGGGTTACAATATGGAGTGGGTTTACAGTATGGAATGGGTTATAGTATGGAGTGGGTTACAGTATGGAGTGGGTTACAGTATGGAGTGGGTTACAATATGGAGTGGGTTACAATATGGAGTGGGTTTACAATATGGAGTGGGTTACAGTATGGAGTGGGTTATAGTATAGAGTGGGTTATGGTACGTAGTGGGTTACAATATGGAGGGGTTACAATATGGAGTGGGTTACAATATGGAGTGGGTTACAATACAGACACAGGGTGGGTTACAATATGGAGTGGGTTACAGTATGGAGTGGGTTACAATATGGAGTGGGTTACAGTATGGAGTGGGTTACAGTATGGAGTGGGTTACAGTATGGAGTGGGTTACAATATGGAGTGGGTTACAATATGGAGTGGGTTATGGTACGTAGTGGGTTACAATATGGAGTGGGTTTACAATATGGAGTGGGTTACAATATGGAGTGGGTTACAATACAGACACAGGGTGGGTTACAATATGGAGTGGGTTACAATATGGAGTGGGGTTATAGTATGGAGTGGGTTACAATATGAGTGGGTTACAATATGGAGTGGGTTATAGTATGGAGTGGGTTACAATATGGAGGTGGGTTACAATATGGAGTGGGTTACAATACAGACATAGGGTGGGTTACAATATGGAGTGGGTTTACAGTATGGAGTGGGTTAGAGTACGGAGTGGGGTTACAATATGGAGTGGGTTACAATATGGAGTGGGTTACAATATGGAGTGGGTTACAGTATGGAGTGGGTTACAGAACATAGTGGGTTACAGTATGGAGTGGGTTTACAGTATGGAGTGGGTTATAGTGTGGAGTGGGTTATGGTACGTAGTGGGTTACAGTATGGAGTGGGTTACAATATGGAGTGGGTTACAATATGGAGTGGGTTACAGAACATAGTGGGTTACAATATGGAGTGGGTTACAGAACATAGTGGGTTACAGTATGGAGTGGGTTTACAGTATGGAGTGGGTTATAGTGTGGAGTGGTTACAGTATGGAGTGGGTTACAGTATGGAGTGGGTTACAATATGGAGTGGGTTACAATATGGAGTGGGTTTACAGTATGGAGGGGGTTATAGACCTGAGTGGTTATGGTACGTAGTGGGTTACAGTATGGAGTGGGTTACAATATGGAGTGGGTTACAATATGGAGTGGGTTACAGTATGGAGTGGGTTATAGTATGGAGTGGGTTATGGTACATAGTGGGTTACAATATGGAGTGGGTTACAATATGGAGTGGGTTACAATAAGGAGTGGGTTACAATACAGACACAGGGTGGGTTACAATTATGGAGTGGGTTACAGTATGGAGTGGGTTACAATATGGAGTGGGTTAAAGTATGGAGTGGGTTACAATATGGAGTGGGTTACAGTATGGAGTGGGTTACAGTATGGAGTGGGTTACAATATGGAGTGGGTTATGGTACGTAGTGGGTTACAATTTGGAGTGGGTTACAATATGGAGTGGGTTACAATATGGAGTGGGTTACAATACAGACACAGGTGGGTTACAATATGGAGTGGGTTACAATATGGAGTGGGTTATAGTATGGAGTGGGTTACAATATGGATTGGGTTACAATATGGAGTGGGTTACAATATTGAGTGGGTTACAGAACATAGTGGGTTACAATATGGAGTGGGTTACAATATGGAGTGGGTTACAATACAGACACAGGGTGGGTTACAATATGGAGTGGGTTTACAGTATGGAGTGGGTTATAGTACGGAGTGGGTTACAATATGGAGTGGGTTACATATGGAGTGAGTTACAATATGGAGTGGGTTACAATATGGAGTGGGTTACAGAACATAGTGGGTTACAATATGGAGTGGTTTACAGTATGGAGTGGGTTATAGTATGGAGTGGGTTATGGTACGTAGTGGTTTACAGTATGGAGTGGGTTACAATATGGAGTGAGTTACAATACAGACACAGGGTGGGTTACTGAATGGAGTGGGTTACAGTATGGAGTGGGTTACAATATGGAGTGGGTTACAGTATGGAGTGGGTTACAATATGGAGTGGGTTACAGTATGGAGTGGGTTACAATATGGAGTGGGTTACAATATGGAGTGGGTTATGGTACGTAGTGGGTTACAATATGGAGTGGGTTACAAGATGGAGTGGGTTACAATATGGAGTGGGTTACAATACAGACACAGGGTGGGTTACAATATGGAGTGGGTTACAATATGGAGTGGGTTACAGTATTGAGTGGGTTACAATATGGAGTGGGTTACAATATGGAGTGGGTTACAGAACATAGTGGGTTACAATATGGAGTGGGTTACAATATGGAGTGGGTTACAATACAGACATAGGGTGGGTTACAATATGGAGTGGGTTTACAGTATGGAGTGGGTTATAGTACGGAGTGGGGTTACAATATGGAGTGGGTTACAATATGGAGTGGGTTACAATACAGACACAGGGTGGGTTACAGAATGGAGTGGGTTACAGTATGGAGTGGGTTACAATATGGAGTGGGTTACAATATGGAGTGGGTTACAGAACATAGTGGGTTACAGTATGGAGTGGGTTTACAGTATGGAGTGGGTTATAGTGTGGAGTGGGTTATGGTACGTAGTGGGTTACAGTATGGAGTGGGTTACAATATGGAGTGGGTTACAATATGGAGTGGGTTTACAGTATGGAGTGGGTTATAGACTGGAGTGGGTTATGGTACGTAGTGGGTTACAGTATGGAGTGGGTTACAATATGGAGTGGGTTACAATATGGAGTGGGTTACAATATGGAGTGGGTTATAGTATGGAGTGGGTTATGGTACGTAGTGGGTTACAATATGGAGTGGGTTACAATATGGAGTGGGTTACAATACAGACACAGGGTGGGTTACAATATGGAGTGGGTTACAGTATGGAGTGGGTTACAATATGGAGTGGGTTACAGTATGGAGTGGGTTACCAATATGGAGTGGGTTACAATATGGAGTGGGTTACAGTATGGAGTGGGTTACATATGGAGTGGGTTACAATATGGAGTGGGTTATGGTACGTAGTGGGTTACAATATGGAGTGGGTTACAATATGGAGTGGGTTACAATACAGACACAGGGTGGGTTACAATATGGAGTGGGTTATAGTATGGAGTGGGTTATAGTATGGAGTGGGTTACAATATGGAGTGGGTTACAGAACATAGTGGGTTACCAATATGGAGTGGGTTACAATATGGAGTGGGTACAATACAGACAATGGGTGGGTTACAATATGGAGTGGGTTTACAGTATGGAGTGGTTATAGTACGGAGTGGGTTACAATATGGAGTGGGTTACAATATGGAGTGAGTTACAATATGGAGTGAGTTACAATACAGACACAGGGTGGGTTACAGAATGGAGTGGGTTACAGTATGGAGTGGGTTACAATATGGAGTGGGTTACAATATGGAGTGGGTTACAGAACATAGCGGGTTACAGTATGGAGTGGGTTTACAGTATGGAGTGGGTTATAGTGTGAGTGGGTTACGGTACGTAGTGGGTTACAGTATGGAGTGGGTTACAATATGGAGTGGGGTTACAATATGGAGTGGGTTACAGAACATAGTGGGTTACAATATGGAGTGGGTTACAGAACATAGTGGGTTACAGTATGGAGTGGGTTTACAGTATGGAGTGGGTTTATAGTGTGGAGTGGGTTATGGTACGTAGTGGGTTACAGTATGGAGTGGGTTACAATATGGAGGGTTACAATATGGAGTGGGTTTTACAGTATGGAGTGGGTTATAGTATGGAGTGGGTTATGGTACGTAGTGGGTTACAGTATGGAGTGGGTTACAATATGGAGTGGGTTACAATATGGAGTGGGTTACAATATGGAGTGGGTTACAGTATGGAGTGGGTTATAGTATGGAGTGGGTTATGGTACGTAGTGGGTTACAATATGGAGTGGGTTACAATATGGAGTGGGTTACAATATGGAGTGGGTTACAATACAGACACAGGGTGGGTTACAATATGGAGTGGGTTACAATACAGACACAGGGTGGGTTACAATATGGATTGGGTTACAGTATGGAGTGGGTTACAATATGGAGTGGGTTACAGTATGGAGTGGGTTACAATATGGAGTGGGTTACAATATGGAGTGGGTTACAATATGGAGTGGGTTATGGTACGTAGTGGGTTACAATTTGGAGTGGGTTACAATATGGAGTGGGTTACAATATGGAGTGGGTTACAATACAGACACAGGGTGGGTTACAATATGGAGTGGGTTTACAGTATGGAGTGGGTTATAGTATGGAGTGGGTTACAATATGGAGTGGGTTACAGTATGGAGTGGGTTACAGTATGGAGTGGGTTACATTATGGAGTGGGTTACAATATGGAGTGGGTTACAATACAGACACAGGGTGGGTTACATTATGGAGTGGGTTACAATATGGAGTGGGTTATAGTATGGAGTGGGTTACAATATGGAGTGGGTTACAGTATGGGGTGGGTTACAATATGGAGTGGGTTACAATATGGAGTGGGTTACAATATGGAGTGGGTTACAATATGGAGTGGGTTACAATATGGAGTGGGTTATAATATGGAGTGGGTTACAGTATGGAGTGGGTTACAGTATGGAGTTGGTTACAGAATGGAGTGGGTTACAATATGGAGTGGGTTACAGTATGGAGTGGGTTATGGTACAGAGTGGGTTACAGTATGGAGTGGGTTACAGTATGGAGTGGGTTACAGTATGGAGTGGGTTACAGTATGGAGTGGGTTACAGTATGGAGTGGGTTACAGTATGGAGTGGGTTACAGTATGGAGTGGGTTACAATACAGACACAGGGTGGGTTACAATATGGAGTGGGTTACAGTATGGAGTGGGTTACAATATGGAGTGGGTTACAGTATGGAGTGGGTTACAATATGGAGTGGGTTACAATATGGAGTGGGTTACAGTATGGAGTGGGTTACAATATGGAGTGGGTTACAATATGGAGTGGGTTATGGTACGTAGTGGGTTACAATATGGAGTGGGTTACAATATGGAGTGGGTTACAATATGGAGTGGGTTACAATACAGACACAGGGTGGGTTACAATATGGAGTGGGTTACAGTATGGAGTGGGTTATAGTATGGAGTGGGTTACAATATGGAGTGGGTTACAGACATAGTGGGTTACAATATGGAGTGGGTTACAATACAGACACAGGGTGGGTTACTGAATGGAGTGGGTTACAGTATGGAGTGGGTTACAATATGGAGTGGGTTACAGTATGGAGTGGGTTACATATGGAGTGGGTTACAGTATGGGAGTTGGGTTACAGTATGGAGTGGGTTACAATATGGAGTGGGTTACAATATGGAGTGGGTATGGTACGTAGTGGGTTACAATATGGAGTGGGTTACAATATGGAGTGGGTTACAATATGGAGTGGGTTACAATACAGACACAGGGTGGGTTACAATATGGAGTGGGTTACAATATGGAGTGGGTTACAGTATGGAGTGGGTTACAATATGGAGTGGGTTACAATATGGAGTGGGTTACAGAACATAGTGGGTTACAATATGGAGTGGGTTACAATCTGGAGTGGGTTACAATACAGACATAGGGTGGGTTACAATATGGAGTGGGTTTACAGTATGGAGTGGGTTATAGTACGGAGTGGGTTACAATATGGAGTGGGTTACAATATGGAGTGGGTTACAATACAGACACAGGGTGGGTTACAGAATGGAGTGGGTTACAGTATGGAGTGGGTTACAATATGGAGTGGGTTCAATATGGAGTGGGTTACAGAACATAGTGGGTTACAGTATGGAGTGGGTTTACAGTATGGAGTGGGTTATAGTGTGGAGTGGGTTATGGTACGTAGTGGGTTACAGTATGGAGTGGGGTTACAATATGGAGTGGGTTACAATATGGAGTGGGTTACAGAACATAGTGGGTTACAATATGGAGTGGGTTACAGAACATAGTGGGTTACAGTATGGAGTGGGTTTACAGTATGGAGTGGGTTATAGTGTGGAGTGGGTTATGGTACGTAGTGGGTTACAGTATGGAGTGGGTTACAATATGGAGTGGGTTACAATATGGAGTGGGTTTACAGTATGGAGTGGGTTATGGTACGTAGTGGGTTACAGTATGGAGTGGGTTACAATATGGAGTGGGTTACAATATGGAGTGGGTTACAATATGGAGTGGGTTATAGTATGGAGTGGGTTATGGTACGTAGTGGGTTACAATATGGAGTGGGTTACAATATGGAGTGGGTTACAATACAGACACAGGGTGGGTTACAATATGGAGTGGGTTACAGTATGGAGTGGGTTACAATATGGAGTGGGTTACAGTATGGAGTGGGTTACAATATGGAGTGGGTTACAATATGGAGTGGGTTACATATGGAGTGGGTTACAATATGGAGTGGGTTAAGTATGGAGTGGTTACAATATGGAAGTGGGTTATGGTACGTAGTGGGTTACAATATGGAGTGGGTTACAATATGGAGTGGGTTTACAATATGGAGTGGGTTACAATACAGACACAGGGTGGGTTACAATATGGAGTGGGTTATAGTATGGAGTGGGTTATAGTATGGAGTGGGTTACAATATGGAGTGGGTTACAGAACATAGTGGGTTACAATATGGAGTGGGTTACAATATGGAGTGGGTTACAATACAGACAATGGGTGGGTTACAATATGGAGTGGGTTTACAGTATGGAGTGGGTTATAGTACGGAGTGGGTTACAATATGGAGTGGGTTACATATGGAGTGGGTTACAGAACATAGTGGGTTACAGTATGGAGTGGGTTACAATATGGAGTGGGTTACAATATGGAGTGGGTTTACAGAACATAGTGGGTTACAATATGGAGTGGGTTACAGAACATAGCGGGTTACAGTATGGAGTGGGTTTACAGCATGGAGTGGGTTATAGTGTGGAGTGGGTGGTATGGTACGTAGTGGGTTACAGTATGGAGTGGGTTACAATATGGAGTGGGTTTACAGTATGGAATGGGTTATAGTATGGAGTGGGTTACAGTATGGAGTGGGTTACAGTATGGAGTGGGTTTACAATATGGAGTGGGTTACAATATGGAGTGGGTTACAATATGGAGTGGGTTACAGTATGGAGTGGGTTTATAGTATAGAGTGGGTTATGGTACGTAGTGGGTTACAATATGGAGTGGGTTACAATATGGAGTGGGTTACAATATGGAGTGGGTTACAATACAGACACAGGGTGGGGTTACAATATGGAGTGGTTTTACAGTATGGAGTGGGTTACAATATGGAGTGGGTTACAGTATGGAGTGGGTTACAGTATGGAGTGGGTTACAGTATGGAGTGGGTTACAATATGGAGTGGGTTACAATATGGAGTGGGTTATGGTACGTAGTGGTTAATGGAGTGGGTTACAATATGGAGTGGGGTTACAATATGGAGTGGGTTACAATATGGATGGGTTACAATACAGGACACGGGTGGGTTACAATATGGAGTGGGTTACAATATGGAGTGGGTTACAGTATGGAGTGGGTTACAATATGGAGTGGGTTACAATATGGAGTGGGTTATAGTATGGAGTGGGTTACAATATGGAGTGGGTTACAATATGGAGTGGGTTACAATACAGACATAGGGTGGGTTACAATATGGGAGTGGGGTTTACAGTATGGAGTGGGTTAGAGTATGGAGTGGGTTACAATATGGAGTGGGTTACAATATGGAGTGGGGTTACAGTATGGAGTGGGTTACAGAACATAGTGGGTTACAGTATGGAGTGGGTTATAGTGTGGAGTGGGTTATGGTACGTAGTGGGTTACAGTATGGAGTGGGTTACAATATGGAGATGGGTTACAATATGGAGTGGGTTAACAGAACATAGTGGGTTACAATATGGAGTGGGTTACAGAACATAGTGGGGTTACAGTATGGAGTGGGTTTACAGTATGGAGTGGGTTATAGTGTGGAGTGGGTTACAGTATGGAGTGGGTTACAGTATGGAGTGGGTTACAATATGGAGTGGGTTACAATATGGAGTGGGTTTACAGTATGGAGGGGGTTATAGACCTGGGAGTGGGTTATGGTACGTTGTGGGGTTACAGTATGGAGTGGGTTACAATATGGAGTGGGTTACAATATGGAGTGGGTTACAGTATGGAGTGGGTTATAGTATGGAGTGGGTTATGGTACATAGTGGGTTACAATATGGAGTGGGTTACAATATGGAGTGGGTTACAATAAGGAGTGGGTTACAATACAGACACAGGGTGGGTTACAATATGGAGTGGGTTACAGTATGGAGTGGGTTTACAATATGGAGTGGGTTAAAGTATGGAGTGGGTTACAATATGGAGTGGGTTACAGTATGGAGTGGGTTACAGTATGGAGTGGGTTACAATATGGAGTGGGTTATGGTACGTAGTGGGTTACAATTTGGAGTGGGTTACAATATGGAGTGGGTTACAATATGGAGTGGGTTACAATACAGACACAGGGTGGGTTACAATATGGAGTGGGTTACAATATGGAGTGGGTTATAGTATGGAGTGGGTTACAATATGGAGTGGGTTACAATATGGAGTGGGTTACAATATTGAGTGGGTTACAGAACATAGTGGGTTACAATATGGAGTGGGTTACAATATGGAGTGGGTTACAATACAGACACAGGGTGGGTTACAATATGGAGTGGGTTTACAGTATGGAGTGGGTTATAGTACGGAGTGGGTTACAATATGGAGTGAGTTACAATATGGAGTGGGGTTACAATATGGAGTGGGTTACAGAACATAGTGGGTTACAATATGGAGTGGGTTTACAGTATGGAGTGGGTTATAGTATGGAGTGGGTTATGGTACGTAGTGGTTTACAGTATGGAGTGGGTTACAATATGGAGTGAGTTACAATACAGACACAGGGTGGGTTACTGAATGGAGTGGGTTACAGTATGGAGTGGGTTACAATATGGAGTGGGTTACAGTATGGAGTGGGTTACAATATGGAGTGGGTTACAGTATGGAGTGGGTTACAATATGGAGTGGGTTACAATATGGAGTGGGTTATGGTACGTAGTGGGTTACAATATGGAGTGGGTTACAAGATGGGAGTGGGTTATGGTACGTAGTGGGTTACAATATGGAGTGGGTTACAGATGGAGTGGGTTACAATATGGAGTGGGTTACAATACAGACACAGGGTGGGTTACAATATGGAGTGGGTTACAATATGGAGTGGGTTACAGTATGGAGTGGGTTACAGTATGGAGTGGGTTACAATATGGAGTGGGTTACAGAACATAGTGGGTTACAATATGGAGTGGGTTACAATATGGAGTGGGTTACAATACAGACATAGGGTGGGTTACAATATGGAGTGGGTTTACAGTATGGAGTGGGTTATATGTACGGAGTGGGTTACAATATGGAGTGGGTTACAATATGGAGTGGGTTACAATACAGACACAGGGTGGGTTACAGAATGGAGTGGGTTACAGTATGGAGTGGGTTACAATATGGAGTGGGTTACAGAACATAGTGGGTTACAGTATGGAGTGGGTTTACAGTATGGAGTGGGTTATAGTGTGGAGTGGGTTATGGTACGTAGTGGGTTACAGTATGGAGTGGGTTACAATATGGAGTGGGTTACAATATGGAGTGGGTTACAGAACATAGTGGGGTTACAATATGGAGTGGGTTACAGAACATAGTGGGTTACAGTATGGAGTGGGTTTACAGTATGGAGTGGGTTATAGTGTGGAGTGGGTTATGGTACGTAGTGGGTTACAGTATGGAGTGGGTTACAATATGGAGTGGGTTACAATATGGAGTGGGTTTACAGTATGGAGTGGGTTATAGACTGGAGTGGGTTATGGTACGTAGTGGGTTACAGTATGGAGTGGGTTACAATATGGAGTGGGTTACAATATGGAGTGGGTTACAATATGGAGTGGGTTATAGTATGGAGTGGGTTATGGTACGTAGTGGGTTACAATATGGAGTGGGTTACAATATGGAGTGGGTTACAATACAGACACAGGGTGGGTTACAATATGGAGTGGGTTACAGTATGGAGTGGGTTACAATATGGAGTGGGTTACAGTATGGAGTGGGTTACAATATGGAGTGGGTTACAATATGGAGTGGGTTACAGTATGGAGTGGGTTACAATATGGAGTGGGTTACAATATGGAGTGGGTTATGGTACGTAGTGGGTTACAATATGGAGTGGGTTACAATATGGAGTGGGTTACAATATGGAGTGGGTTACAATACAGACAAGGGTGGGTTACAATATGGAGTGGGTTATAGTATGGAGTGGGTTATAGTATGGAGTGGGTTACAATATGGAGTGGGTTACAGAACATAGTGGGTTACAATATGGAGTGGGTTACAATATGGAGTGGGTTACAATACAGACAATGGGTGGGTTACAATATGGAGTGGGGTTTACAGTATGGAGTGGGTTATAGTACGGAGTGGGTTACAATATGGAGTGGGTTACAATATGGAGTGAGTTACAATATGGAGTGAGTTACAATACAGACACAGGGTGGGTTACAGTATGGAGTGGGTTACCAGTATGGAGTGGGTTACAATATGGAGTGGGTTACAATATGGAGTGGGTTACAGAACATAGCGGGTTACAGTATGGAGTGGGTTTTACAGTATGGAGTGGGTTATAGTGTGGAGTGGGTTACGGTACGTAGTGGGTTACAGTATGGAGTGGGTTACAATATGGAGTGGGTTACAATATGGAGTGGGTTACAGAACATAGTGGGTTACATATGGAGTGGGTTACAGAACATAGTGGGTTACAGTATGGAGTGGGTTTACAGTATGGAGTGGGTTATAGTGTGGAGTGGGGTTATGGTACGTAGTGGGGTTACAGTATGGAGTGGGTTACAATATGGAGTGGGTTACATATGGAGTGGGTTTACAGTATGGAGTGGGTTATAGTATGGAGTGGGTTATGTACGTAGTGGGTTACAGTATGGAGTGCGTTACAATATGGAGTGGGTTACAATATGGAGTGGGTTACAATATGGAGTGGGTTACAGTATGGAGTGGGTTATAGTATGGAGTGGGTTATGGTACATAGTGGGTTTACAATATGGAGTGGGTTACAATATGGAGTGGGTTTACAATATGGAGTGGGTTACAATAAGACACAGGGTGGGTTACAATATGGAGTGGGTTACAATATGGAGTGGGTTACAATACAGACACAGGGTGGGTTACAATATGGAGTGGGTTACAGTATGGAGTGGGTTACAATATGGAGTGGGTTACAGTATGGAGTGGGTTACAATATGGATTGGGTTACAATATCTAGTGGGTTACAATATGGAGTGGGTTATGGTACGTAGTGGGTTACAATTTGGAGTGGGTTACAATATGGAGTGGGTTACAATATGGAGTGGGTTACAATACAGACACAGGGTGGGTTACAATATGGAGTGGGTTTACAGTATGGAGTGGGTTATAGTACGGAGTGGGTTACAATATGGAGTGGGTTTACAGTATGGATGTGGGTTACAGTATGGAGTGGGTTTACAGTATGGAGTGGGTTACATTATGGAGTGGGTTACAATATGGAGTGGGTTACAATACAGACACAGGTGGGTTACAATATGGAGTGGGTTTACAGTATGGAGTGGGTTTATAGTACGGAGTGGGTTACAATATGGAGTGGGTTACAGTATGGAGTGGGTTACAGTATGGAGTGGGTTACATTATGGAGTGGGTTACAATATGGAGTGGGTTACAATACAGACACAGGGTGGGTTACATTATGGAGTGGGTTACAATATGGAGTGGGTTATAGTATGGAGTGGGTTACAATATGGAGTGGGTTACAGTATGGGGTGGGTTACAATTTGGAGTGGGTTACAATATGGAGTGGGTTACAATATGGAGTGGGTTACAATATGGAGTTTGTTACAATATGGAGTGGATTATAATATGGAGTGGGTTACAGTATGGAGTGGGTTACAGTATGGAGTTGGTTACAGAATGGAGTGGGTTACATTATGGAGTGGGTTACAGTATGGAGTTGGTTATGGTACAGAGTGGGTTATAGTATGGAGTGGGTTTATAGTATGGAGTGGGGTTACAGTATGGAGTGGGTTACAGTATGGAGTGGGTTACAGTATGGAGTGGGTTACAGTATGGAGTGGGTTACAGTATGGAGTGGGTTACAGTATGGAGTGGGTTACAATACAGACACAGGGTGGGTTACAATATGGAGTGGGTTACAGTATGGAGTGGGTTACAATATGGAGTGGGTTACAGTATGGAGTGGGTTACAATATGGAGTGGGTTACAATATGGAGTGGGTTACAGTATGGAGTGGGTTACAATATGGAGTGGGTTACAATATGGAGTGGGTTATGGTACGTAGTGGGTTACAATATGGAGTGGGTTACAATATGGAGTGGGTTACAATATGGAGTGGGTTACAATACAGACACAGGGTGGGTTACAATATGGAGTGGGTTATAGTATGGAGTGGGTTATAGTATGGAGTGGGTTACAATATGGAGTGGGTTACAGAACATAGTGGGTTACAATATGGAGTGGGTTACAATACAGACACAGGGTGGGTTACTGAATGGAGTGGGTTACAGTATGGAGTGGGTTACAATATGGAGTGGGTTACAGTATGGAGTGGGTTACAATATGGAGTGGGTTACAGTATGGAGTGGGTTACAATATGGAGTGGGTTACAATATGGAGTGGGTTATGGTACGTAGTGGGTTACAATATGGAGTGGGTTACAATATGGAGTGGGTTACAATATGGAGTGGGTTACAATACAGACACAGGGTGGGTTACAATATGGAGTGGGTTACAATATGGAGTGGGTTACAGTATGGAGTGGGTTACAATATGGAGTGGGTTACAATATGGAGTGGGTTACAGAACATAGTGGGTTACAATATGGAGTGGGTTACAATATGGAGTGGGTTACAATACAGACATAGGGTGGGTTACAATATGGAGTGGGTTTACAGTATGGAGTGGGTTATAGTACGGAGTGGGTTACAATATGGAGTGGGTTACAATATGGAGTGGGTTACAATACAGACACAGGGTGGGTTACAGAATGGAGTGGGTTACAGTATGGAGTGGGTTACAATATGGAGTGGGTTACAATATGGAGTGGGTTACAGAACATAGTGGGTTACAGTATGGAGTGGGTTTACAGTATGGAGTGGGTTATAGTGTGGAGTGGGTTATGGTACGTAGTGGGTTACAGTATGGAGTGGGTTACAATATGGAGTGGGTTACAATATGGAGTGGGTTACAGAACATAGTGGGTTACAATATGGAGTGGGTTACAGAACATAGTGGGTTACAGTATGGAGTGGGTTTACAGTATGGAGTGGGTTATAGTGTGGAGTGGGTTATGGTACGTAGTGGGTTACAGTATGGAGTGGGTTACAATATGGAGTGGGTTACAATATGGAGTGGGTTTACAGTATGGAGTGGGTTATGGTACGTAGTGGGTTACAGTATGGAGTGGGTTACAATATGGAGTGGGTTACAATATGGAGTGGGTTACAATATGGAGTGGGTTACAATACAGACACAGGGTGGGTTACAATATGGAGTGGGTTACAGTATGGAGTGGGTTACAGTATGGAGTGGGTTACAATATGGAGTGGGTTACAGTATGGAGTGGGTTACAATATGGAGTGGGTTACAATATGGAGTGGGTTACAATATGGAGTGGGTTACAGTATGGAGTGGGTTACAATATGGAGTGGGTTATGGTACGTAGTGGGTTACAATATGGAGTGGGTTACAATATGGAGTGGGTTACAATATGGAGTGGGTTACAATACAGACACAGGGTGGGTTACAATATGGAGTGGGTTATAGTATGGAGTGGGTTATAGTATGGAGTGGGTTACAATATGGAGTGGGTTACAGAACATAGTGGGTTACAATATGGAGTGGGTTACAATATGGAGTGGGTTACAATACAGACAATGGGTGGGTTACAATATGGAGTGGGTTTACAGTATGGAGTGGGTTATAGTACGGAGTGGGTTACAATATGGAGTGGGTTACAATATGGAGTGGGTTACAGAACATAGTGGGTTACAGTATGGAGTGGGTTACAATATGGAGTGGGTTACAATATGGAGGTGGGTTACAGAACATAGTGGGTTACAATATGGAGTGGGTTACAGAACATAGCGGGTTACAGTATGGAGTGGGTTTACAGCATGGAGTGGGTTATAGTGTGGAGTGGGTTATGGTACGTAGTGGGTTACAGTATGGAGTGGGTTACAATATGGAGTGGGTTTACAGTATGGAATGGGTTATAGTATGGAGTGGGTTACAGTATGGAGTGGGTTACAGTATGGAGTGGGTTACAATATGGAGTGGGTTACAATATGGAGTGGGTTACAATATGGAGTGGGGTACAGTATGGAGTGGGTTATAGTATAGAGTGGGTTATGGTACGTAGTGGGTTACAATATGGAGTGGGTTACAATATGGAGTGGGTTACAATATGGAGTGGGTTACAATACAGACACAGGGTGGGTTACAATATGGAGTGGGTTACAGTATGGAGTGGGTTACAATATGGAGTGGGTTACAGTATGGAGTGGGTTACAGTATGGAGTGGGTTACAGTATGGAGTGGGTTACAATATGGAGTGGGTTACAATATGGAGTGGGTTATGGTACGTAGTGGGTTACAATATGGAGTGGGTTACAATATGGAGTGGGTTACAATATGGAGTGGGTTACAATACAGACACAGGGTGGGTTACAATATGGAGTGGGTTACAATATGGAGTGGGTTACAGTATGGAGTGGGTTACAATATGGAGTGGGTTACAATATGGAGTGGGTTATAGTATGGAGTGGGTTACAATATGGAGTGGGTTACAATATGGAGTGGGTTACAATACAGACATAGGGTGGGTTACAATATGGAGTGGGTTTACAGTATGGAGTGGGTTAGAGTACGGAGTGGGTTACAATATGGAGTGGGTTACAATATGGAGTGGGTTACAATATGGAGTGGGTTACAGTATGGAGTGGGTTACAGAACATAGTGGGTTACAGTATGGAGTGGGTTTACAGTATGGAGTGGGTTATAGTGTGGAGTGGGTTATGGTACGTAGTGGGTTACAGTATGGAGTGGGTACAATATGGAGTGGGTTACAATATGGAGTGGGTTACAGAACATAGTGGGTTACAGAACATAGTGGGTTACAGAACATAGTGGGTTACAGTATGGAGTGGGTTTACAGTATGGAGTGGGTTATAGTGTGGAGTGGGTTACAGTATGGAGTGGGTTACAGTATGGAGTGGGTTACAATATGGAGTGGGTTACAATATGGAGTGGGTTTACAGTATGGAGGGGGTTATAGACTGGAGTGGGTTATGGTACGTTGTGGGTTACAGTATGGAGTGGGTTACAATATGGAGTGGGTTACAATATGGAGTGGGTTACAATATGGAGTGGGTTACAGTATGGAGTGGGTTATAGTATGGAGTGGGTTATGGTACATAGTGGGTTACAATATGGAGTGGGTTACAATATGGAGTGGGTTACAATAAGGAGTGGGTTACAATACAGACACAGGGTGGGTTACAATATGGAGTGGGTTACAGTATGGAGTGGGTTACAATATGGAGTGGGTTAAAGTATGGAGTGGGTTACAATATGGAGTGGGTTACAGTATGGAGTGGGTTACAGTATGGAGTGGGTTACAATATGGAGTGGGTTATGGTACGTAGTGGGTTACAATTTGGAGTGGGTTACAATATGGAGTGGGTTACAATATGGAGTGGGTTACAATACAGACACAGGGTGGGTTACAATATGGAGTGGGTTACAATATGGAGTGGGTTATAGTATGGAGTGGGTTACAATATGGAGTGGGTTACAATATGGAGTGGGTTACAATATTGAGTGGGTTACAGAACATAGTGGGTTACAATATGGAGTGGGTTACAATATGGAGTGGGTTACAATACAGACACAGGGTGGGTTACAATATGGAGTGGGTTTACAGTATGGAGTGGGTTATAGTACGGAGTGGGTTACAATATGGAGTGAGTTACAATATGGAGTGGGTTACAATATGGAGTGGGTTACAGAACATAGTGGGTTACAATATGGAGTGGGTTTACAGTATGGAGTGGGTTATAGTATGGAGTGGGTTATGGTACGTAGTGGTTTACAGTATGGAGTGGGTTACAATATGGAGTGAGTTACAATACAGACACAGGGTGGGTTACTGAATGGAGTGGGTTACAGTATGGAGTGGGTTACAATATGGAGTGGGTTACAGTATGGAGTGGGTTACAATATGGAGTGGGTTACAGTATGGAGTGGGTTACAATATGGAGTGGGTTACAATATGGAGTGGGTTATGGTACGTAGTGGGTTACAATATGGAGTGGGTTACAAGATGGAGTGGGTTATGGTACGTAGTGGGTTACAAGATGGAGTGGGTTACAAGATGGAGTGGGTTACAATATGGAGTGGGTTACAATACAGACACAGGGTGGGTTACAATATGGAGTGGGTTACAATATGGAGTGGGTTACAGTATGGAGTGGGTTACAATATGGAGTGGGTTACAATATGGAGTGGGTTACAGAACATAGTGGGTTACAATATGGAGTGGGTTACAATATGGAGTGGGTTACAATACAGACATAGGGTGGGTTACAATATGGAGTGGGTTTACAGTATGGAGTGGGTTATAGTACGGAGTGGGTTACAATATGGAGTGGGTTACAATATGGAGTGGGTTACAATATGGAGTGGGTTACAGTATGGAGTGGGTTACAATATGGAGTGGGTTACAATATGGAGTGGGTTATAGTATGGAGTGGGTTACAATATGGAGTGGGTTACAATATGGAGTGGGTTACAATACAGACATAGGGTGGGTTACAATATGGAGTGGGTTTACAGTATGGAGTGGGTTAGAGTACGGAGTGGGTTACAATATGGAGTGGGTTACAATATGGAGTGGGTTACAATATGGAGTGGGTTACAGTATGGAGTGGGTTACAGAACATAGTGGGTTACAGTATGGAGTGGGTTTACAGTATGGAGTGGGTTATAGTGTGGAGTGGGTTATGGTACGTAGTGGGTTACAGTATGGAGTGGGTTACAATATGGAGTGGGTTACAATATGGAGTGGGTTACAGAACATAGTGGGTTACAATATGGAGTGGGTTACAGAACATAGTGGGTTACAGTATGGAGTGGGTTTACAGTATGGAGTGGGTTATAGTGTGGAGTGGGTTACAGTATGGAGTGGGTTACAGTATGGAGTGGGTTACAATATGGAGTGGGTTACAATATGGAGTGGGTTTACAGTATGGAGGGGGTTATAGACTGGAGTGGGTTATGGTACGTTGTGGGTTACAGTATGGAGTGGGTTACAATATGGAGTGGGTTACAATATGGAGTGGGTTACAATATGGAGTGGGTTACAGTATGGAGTGGGTTATAGTATGGAGTGGGTTATGGTACATAGTGGGTTACAATATGGAGTGGGTTACAATATGGAGTGGGTTACAATATGGAGTGGGTTACAATAAGGAGTGGGTTACAATACAGACACAGGGTGGGTTACAATATGGAGTGGGTTACAGTATGGAGTGGGTTACAATATGGAGTGGGTTAAAGTATGGAGTGGGTTACAATATGGAGTGGGTTACAGTATGGAGTGGGTTACAGTATGGAGTGGGTTACAATATGGAGTGGGTTATGGTACGTAGTGGGTTACAATTTGGAGTGGGTTACAATATGGAGTGGGTTACAATATGGAGTGGGTTACAATACAGACACAGGGTGGGTTACAATATGGAGTGGGTTACAATATGGAGTGGGTTATAGTATGGAGTGGGTTACAATATGGAGTGGGTTACAATATGGAGTGGGTTACAATATTGAGTGGGTTACAGAACATAGTGGGTTACAATATGGAGTGGGTTACAATATGGAGTGGGTTACAATACAGACACAGGGTGGGTTACAATATGGAGTGGGTTTACAGTATGGAGTGGGTTATAGTACGGAGTGGGTTACAATATGGAGTGAGTTACAATATGGAGTGGGTTACAATATGGAGTGGGTTACAGAACATAGTGGGTTACAATATGGAGTGGGTTTACAGTATGGAGTGGGTTATAGTATGGAGTGGGTTATGGTACGTAGTGGTTTACAGTATGGAGTGGGTTACAATATGGAGTGAGTTACAATACAGGCACAGGGTGGGTTACTGAATGGAGTGGGTTACAGTATGGAGTGGGTTACAATATGGAGTGGGTTACAGTATGGAGTGGGTTACAATATGGAGTGGGTTACAGTATGGAGTGGGTTACAATATGGAGTGGGTTACAATATGGAGTGGGTTATGGTACGTAGTGGGTTACAATATGGAGTGGGTTACAAGATGGAGTGGGTTATGGTACGTAGTGGGTTACAATATGGAGTGGGTTACAAGATGGAGTGGGTTACAATATGGAGTGGGTTACAATACAGACACAGGGTGGGTTACAATATGGAGTGGGTTACAATATGGAGTGGGTTACAGTATGGAGTGGGTTACAATATGGAGTGGGTTACAATATGGAGTGGGTTACAGAACATAGTGGGTTACAATATGGAGTGGGTTACAATATGGAGTGGGTTACAATACAGACATAGGGTGGGTTACAATATGGAGTGGGTTTACAGTATGGAGTGGGTTATAGTACGGAGTGGGTTACAATATGGAGTGGGTTACAATATGGAGTGGGTTACAATACAGACACAGGGTGGGTTACAGAATGGAGTGGGTTACAGTATGGAGTGGGTTACAATATGGAGTGGGTTACAGAACATAGTGGGTTACAGTATGGAGTGGGTTTACAGTATGGAGTGGGTTATAGTGTGGAGTGGGTTATGGTACGTAGTGGGTTACAGTATGGAGTGGGTTACAATATGGAGTGGGTTACAATATGGAGTGGGTTACAGAACATAGTGGGTTACAATATGGAGTGGGTTACAGAACATAGTGGGTTACAGTATGGAGTGGGTTTACAGTATGGAGTGGGTTATAGTGTGGAGTGGGTTATGGTACGTAGTGGGTTACAGTATGGAGTGGGTTACAATATGGAGTGGGTTACAATATGGAGTGGGTTTACAGTATGGAGTGGGTTATAGACTGGAGTGGGTTATGGTACGTAGTGGGTTACAGTATGGAGTGGGTTACAATATGGAGTGGGTTACAATATGGAGTGGGTTACAATATGGAGTGGGTTATAGTATGGAGTGGGTTATGGTACGTAGTGGGTTACAATATGGAGTGGGTTACAATATGGAGTGGGTTACAATACAGACACAGGGTGGGTTACAATATGGAGTGGGTTACAGTATGGAGTGGGTTACAATATGGAGTGGGTTACAGTATGGAGTGGGTTACAATATGGAGTGGGTTACAATATGGAGTGGGTTACAGTATGGAGTGGGTTACAATATGGAGTGGGTTACAATATGGAGTGGGTTATGGTACGTAGTGGGTTACAATATGGAGTGGGTTACAATATGGAGTGGGTTACAATATGGAGTGGGTTACAATACAGACACAGGGTGGGTTACAATATGGAGTGGGTTATAGTATGGAGTGGGTTATAGTATGGAGTGGGTTACAATATGGAGTGGGTTACAGAACATAGTGGGTTACAATATGGAGTGGGTTACAATATGGAGTGGGTTACAATACAGACAATGGGTGGGTTACAATATGGAGTGGGTTTACAGTATGGAGTGGGTTATAGTACGGAGTGGGTTACAATATGGAGTGGGTTACAATATGGAGTGAGTTACAATATGGAGTGAGTTACAATACAGACACAGGGTGGGTTACAGAATGGAGTGGGTTACAGTATGGAGTGGGTTACAATATGGAGTGGGTTACAATATGGAGTGGGTTACAGAACATAGCGGGTTACAGTATGGAGTGGGTTTACAGTATGGAGTGGGTTATAGTGTGGAGTGGGTTACGGTACGTAGTGGGTTACAGTATGGAGTGGGTTACAATATGGAGTGGGTTACAATATGGAGTGGGTTACAGAACATAGTGTGTTACAATATGGAGTGGGTTACAGAACATAGTGGGTTACAGTATGGAGTGGGTTTACAGTATGGAGTGGGTTATAGTGTGGAGTGGGTTATGGTACGTAGTGGGTTACAGTATGGAGTGGGTTACAATATGGAGTGGGTTACAATATGGAGTGGGTTTACAGTATGGAGTGGGTTATAGTATGGAGTGGGTTATGGTACGTAGTGGGTTACAGTATGGAGTGCGTTACAATATGGAGTGGGTTACAATATGGAGTGGGTTACAATATGGAGTGGGTTACAGTATGGAGTGGGTTATAGTATGGAGTGGGTTATGGTACGTAGTGGGTTACAATATGGAGTGGGTTACAATATGGAGTGGGTTACAATATGGAGTGGGTTACAATACAGACACAGGGTGGGTTACAATATGGAGTGGGTTACAATATGGAGTGGGTTACAATACAGACACAGGGTGGGTTACAATATGGAGTGGGTTACAGTATGGAGTTGGTTACAATATGGAGTGGGTTACAGTATGGAGTGGGTTACAATATGGATTGGGTTACAATATCTAGTGGGTTACAATATGGAGTGGGTTATGGTACGTAGTGGGTTACAATTTGGAGTGGGTTACAATATGGAGTGGGTTACAATATGGAGTGGGTTACAATACAGACACAGGGTGGGTTACAATATGGAGTGGGTTTACAGTATGGAGTGGGTTATAGTACGGAGTGGGTTACAATATGGAGTGGGTTACAGTATGGAGTGGGTTACAGTATGGAGTGGGTTACAGTATGGAGTGGGTTACATTATGGAGTGGGTTACAATATGGAGTGGGTTACAATACAGACACAGGGTGGGTTACATTATGGAGTGGGTTACAATATGGAGTGGGTTATAGTATGGAGTGGGTTACAATATGGAGTGGGTACAGTATGGGGTGGGTTACAATTTGGAGTGGGTTACAATATGGAGTGGGTTACAATATGGAGTGGGTTACAATATGGAGTTTGTTACAATATGGAGTGGATTATAATATGGAGTGGGTTACAGTATGGAGTGGGTTACAGTATGGAGTTGGTTACAGAATGGAGTGGGTTACATTATGGAGTGGGTTACAGTATGGAGTTGGTTATGGTACAGAGTGGGTTATAGTATGGAGTGGGTTTATAGTATGGAGTGGGTTACAGTATGGAGTGGGTTACAGTATGGAGTGGGTTACAGTATGGAGTGGGTTACAGTATGGAGTGGGTTACAGTATGGAGTGGGTTACAGTATGGAGTGGGTTACAGTATGGAGTGGGTTACAGTATGGAGTGGGTTACAATACAGACACAGGGTGGGTTACAATATGGAGTGGGTTACAGTATGGAGTGGGTTACAATATGGAGTGGGTTACAGTATGGAGTGGGTTACAATATGGAGTGGGTTACAATATGGAGTGGGTTACAGTATGGAGTGGGTTACAATATGGAGTGGGTTACAATATGGAGTGGGTTATGGTACGTAGTGGGTTACAATATGGAGTGGGTTACAATATGGAGTGGGTTACAATATGGAGTGGGTTACAATACAGACACAGGGTGGGTTACAATATGGAGTGGGTTATAGTATGGAGTGGGTTACAATACAGACAATGGGTGGGTTACAATATGGAGTGGGTTTACAGTATGGAGTGGGTTATAGTACGGAGTGGGTTACAATATGGAGTGGGTTACAATATGGAGTGAGTTACAATACAGACACAGGGTGGGTTACAGAATGGAGTGGGTTACAGTATGGAGTGGGTTACAATATGGAGTGGGTTACAATATGGAGTGGGTTACAGAACATAGCGGGTTACAGTATGGAGTGGGTTTACAGTATGGAGTGGGTTATAGTGTGGAGTGGGTTACGGTACGTAGTGGGTTATAGTATGGAGTGGGTTACAATATGGAGTGGGTTACAATATGGAGTGGGTTACAGAACATAGTGGGTTACAATATGGAGTGGGTTACAGAACATAGTGGGTTACAGTATGGAGTGGGTTTACAGTATGGAGTGGGTTATAGTGTGGAGTGGGTTATGGTACGTAGTGGGTTACAGTATGGAGTGGGTTACAATATGGAGTGGGTTTACAGTATGGAGTGGGTTTACAGTATGGAGTGGGTTATAGTATGGAGTGGGTTATGGTACGTAGTGGGTTACAGTATGGAGTGCGTTACAATATGGAGTGGGTTATAGTATGGAGTGGGTTATGGTACGTAGTGGGTTACAATATGGAGTGGGTTACATTATGGAGTGGGTTACAGTATGCAGTTGGCTACAGAACATAGTGGGTTATAATATGGAGTGGGTTACAGAACATAGTGGGTTACAATATGGAGTGGGTTACAATATGGAGTGGGTTACAATATGGAGTGGGTTACAGTATGGAGTGGGTTACAGTATGGAGTGGGTTACAGAACATAGTGGGTTACAATATGGAGTGGGTTACAGAATGGAGTGGGTTACAATATGGAGTGGGTTACAGAACATAGTGGGTTACAATATGGAGTGGGTTACAATATGGAGTGGGTTTACAGTATGGAGTGGGTTATAGTATGGAGTGGGTTATGGTACGTAGTGGGTTACAGTATGGAGTGCGTTACAATATGGAGTGGGTTACAATATGGAGTGGGTTACAATATGGAGTGGGTTACAGTATGGAGTGGGTTATAGTATGGAGTGGGTTATGGTACGTAGTGGGTTACAATATGGAGTGGGTTACAATATGGAGTGGGTTACAATATGGAGTGGGTTACAATACAGACACAGGGTGGGGTTACAATATGGAGTGGGTTACAATATGGAGTGGGTTACAATACAGACACAGGGTGGGTT
This sequence comes from Oncorhynchus kisutch, assembly GCF_002021735.2. NCBI lineage: Eukaryota > Metazoa > Chordata > Actinopteri > Salmoniformes > Salmonidae > Oncorhynchus > Oncorhynchus kisutch. The sequence continues at coordinate 135,942 of NW_022262697.1, read as the reverse complement.
ACAATATGGAGTGGGTTACAGTATGGAGTGGGTTACAATATGGAGTGGGTTACAGTATGGAGTGGGTTACAATATGGATTGGGTTACAATATGTAGTGGGTTACAATATGGAGTGGGTTATGGTACGTAGTGGGTTACAGTATGGAGTTGGTTACAGAATGGAGTGGGTTACATTATGGAGTGGGTTACAGTATGGAGTTGGTTATGGTACAGAGTGGGTTATAGTATGGAGTGGGTTATAGTATGGAGTGGGTTACAGTATGGAGTGGGTTACAGTATGGAGTGGGTTACAGTATGGAGTGGGTTACAGTATGGAGTGGGTTACAGTATGGAGTGGGTTACAATACAGACACAGGGTGGGTTACAATATGGAGTGGGTTACAGTATGGAGTGGGTTACAATATGGAGTGGGTTACAGTATGGAGTGGGTTACAATATGGAGTGGGTTACAATATGGAGTGGGTTACAGTATGGAGTGGGTTACAATATGGAGTGGGTTACAATATGGAGTGGGTTATGGTACGTAGTGGGTTACAATATGGAGTGGGTTACAATATGGAGTGGGTTACAATATGGAGTGGGTTACAATACAGACACAGGGTGGGTTACAATATGGAGTGGGTTATAGTATGGAGTGGGTTACAATACAGACAATGGGTGGGTTACAATATGGAGTGGGTTTACAGTATGGAGTGGGTTATAGTACGGAGTGGGTTACACTATGGAGTGGGTTACAATATGGAGTGAGTTACAATACAGACACAGGGTGGGTTACAGAATGGAGTGGGTTACAGTATGGAGTGGGTTACAATATGGAGTGGGTTACAATATGGAGTGGGTTACAGAACATAGCGGGTTACAGTATGGAGTGGGTTTACAGTATGGAGTGGGTTATAGTGTGGAGTGGGTTACGGTACGTAGTGGGTTATAGTATGGAGTGGGTTACAATATGGAGTGGGTTACAATATGGAGTGGGTTACAGAACATAGTGGGTTACAATATGGAGTGGGTTACAGAACATAGTGGGTTACAGTATGGGGTGGGTTTACAGTATGGAGTGGGTTATAGTGTGGAGTGGGTTATGGTACGTAGTGGGTTACAGTATGGAGTGGGTTACAATATGGAGTGGGTTACAATATGGAGTGGTTTTACAGTATGGAGTGGGTTATAGTATGGAGTGGGTTATGGTACGTAGTGGGGTTACAGTATGGAGTGCGTTACAATATGGAGTGGGTTATAGTATGGAGTGGGTTTATGGTACGTAGTGGGTTACAATATGGAGTGGGTTACATTATGGAGTGGGTTACAGTATGCAGTTGGCTACAGAACATAGTGGGTTATAATATGGAGTGGGTTACAGAACATAGTGGGTTACAATATGGAGTGGGTTACAATATGGAGTGGGTTACAATATGGAGTGGGTTACAGTATGGAGTGGGTTACAGAACATAGTGGGTTACAATATGGAGTGGGTTACAGAATGGAGTGGGTTACAATATGGAGTGGGTTACAGAACATAGTGGGTTACAATATGGAGTGGGTTACAATATGGAGTGGGTTTACAGTATGGAGTGGGTTATAGTATGGAGTGGGTTATGGTACGTAGTGGGTTACAGTATGGAGTGCGTTACAATATGGAGTGGGTTACAATATGGAGTGGGTTACAATATGGAGTGGGTTACAGTATGGAGTGGGTTATAGTATGGAGTGGGTTTATGGTACGTAGTGGGTTACAATATGGAGTGGGTTACAATATGGAGTGGGTTACAATATGGAGTGGGTTACAATACAGACACAGGGTGGGTTACAATATGGAGTGGGTTACAATATGGAGTGGGTTACAATACAGACACAGGGTGGGTTACAATATGGAGTGGGTTACAGTATGGAGTGGGTTACAATATGGAGTGGGTTACAGTATGGAGTGGGTTACAATATGGATTGGGTTACAATATGTAGTGGGTTACAATATGGAGTGGGTTATGGTACGTAGTGGGTTACAATTTGGAGTGGGTTACAATATGGAGTGGGTTACAATATGGAGTGGGTTACAATACAGACACAGGGTGGGTTACAATATGGAGTGGGTTTACAGTATGGAGTGGGTTATAGTACGGAGTGGGTTACAATATGGAGTGGGTTACAGTATGGAGTGGGTTACAGTATGGAGTGGGTTACATTATGGAGTGGGTTACAATATGGAGTGGGTTACAATACAGACACAGGGTGGGTTACATTATGGAGTGGGTTACAATATGGAGTGGGTTACAGTATGGAGTGGGTTACAATATGGAGTGGGTTACAGTATGGGGTGGGTTACAATATGGAGTGGGTTACAATATGGAGTGGGTTACAATATGGAGTGGGTTACAATATGGAGTTTGTTACAATATGGAGTGGATTATAATATGGAGTGGGTTACAGTATGGAGTGGGTTACAGTATGGAGTTGGTTACAGAATGGAGTGGGTTACATTATGGAGTGGGTTACAGTATGGAGTTGGTTATGGTACAGAGTGGGTTATAGTATGGAGTGGGTTATAGTATGGAGTGGGTTATAGTATGGAGTGGGTTACAGTATGGAGTGGGTTACAGTATGGAGTGGGTTACAGTATGGAGTGGGTTACAGTATGGAGTGGGTTACAGTATGGAGTGGGTTACAGTATGGAGTGGGTTACAGTATGGGGTGGGTTTACAGTATGGAGTGGGTTATAGTGTGGAGTGGGTTATGGTACGTAGTGGGTTACAGTATGGAGTGGGTTACAATATGGAGTGGGTTACAATATGGAGTGGTTTTACAGTATGGAGTGGGTTATAGTATGGAGTGGGTTATGGTACGTAGTGGGTTACAGTATGGAGTGCGTTACAATATGGAGTGGGTTATAGTATGGAGTGGGTTATGGTACGTAGTGGGTTACAATATGGAGTGGGTTACATTATGGAGTGGGTTACAGTATGCAGTTGGCTACAGAACATAGTGGGTTATAATATGGAGTGGGTTACAGAACATAGTGGGTTACAATATGGAGTGGGTTACAATATGGAGTGGGTTACAATATGGAGTGGGTTACAGTATGGAGTGGGTTACAGAACATAGTGGGTTACAATATGGAGTGGGTTACAGAATGGAGTGGGTTACAATATGGAGTGGGTTACAGAACATAGTGGGTTACAATATGGAGTGGGTTACAATATGGAGTGGGTTTACAGTATGGAGTGGGTTATAGTATGGAGTGGGTTATGGTACGTAGTGGGTTACAGTATGGAGTGCGTTACAATATGGAGTGGGTTACAATATGGAGTGGGTTACAATATGGAGTGGGTTACAGTATGGAGTGGGTTATAGTATGGAGTGGGTTATGGTACGTAGTGGGTTACAATATGGAGTGGGTTACAATATGGAGTGGGTTACAATATGGAGTGGGTTACAATACAGACACAGGGTGGGTTACAATATGGAGTGGGTTACAATATGGAGTGGGTTACAATACAGACACAGGGTGGGTTACAATATGGAGTGGGTTACAGTATGGAGTGGGTTACAATATGGAGTGGGTTACAGTATGGAGTGGGTTACAATATGGATTGGGTTACAATATGTAGTGGGTTACAATATGGAGTGGGTTATGGTACGTAGTGGGTTACAATTTGGAGTGGGTTACAATATGGAGTGGGTTACAATATGGAGTGGGTTACAATACAGACACAGGGTGGGTTACAATATGGAGTGGGTTTACAGTATGGAGTGGGTTATAGTACGGAGTGGGTTACAATATGGAGTGGGTTACAGTATGGAGTGGGTTACAGTATGGAGTGGGTTACATTATGGAGTGGGTTACAATATGGAGTGGGTTACAATACAGACACAGGGTGGGTTACATTATGGAGTGGGTTACAATATGGAGTGGGTTACAGTATGGAGTGGGTTACAATATGGAGTGGGTTACAGTATGGGGTGGGTTACAATATGGAGTGGGTTACAATATGGAGTGGGTTACAATATGGAGTGGGTTACAATATGGAGTTTGTTACAATATGGAGTGGATTATAATATGGAGTGGGTTACAGTATGGAGTGGGTTACAGTATGGAGTTGGTTACAGAATGGAGTGGGTTACATTATGGAGTGGGTTACAGTATGGAGTTGGTTATGGTACAGAGTGGGTTATAGTATGGAGTGGGTTATAGTATGGAGTGGGTTATAGTATGGAGTGGGTTACAGTATGGAGTGGGTTACAGTATGGAGTGGGTTACAGTATGGAGTGGGTTACAGTATGGAGTGGGTTACAGTATGGAGTGGGTTACAGTATGGAGTGGGTTACAGTATGGAGTGGGTTACAATATGGAGTGGGTTACAATATGGAGTGGGTTACAGTATAGAGTGGGTTACAATATGGAGTGGGTTACAATATGGAGTGGATTACAATATGGAGTGGGTTATGGTACGGAGTGGGTTATGGTACAGAGTAGGTTACAGTATGGAGTGGGTTACAGTATGGAGTGGGTTACAGTATGGAGTGGGTTATGGTACAGAGTGGGTTATAGTATGGAGTGGGTTACAGTATGGAGTGGGTTACAATATGGAGTGGGTTACAATATGGAGTGGGTTGCTAAATGGAGTGGATTACAGTATGGAGTGGGTTACAATATGGAGTGGGTTACAATATGGAGTGGGTTACAGAATGGAGTGGGTTACATTATGGAGTGGGTTACAGTATGCAGTTGGCTACAGAACATAGTGGGTTATAATATGGAGTGGGTTACAGAACATAGTGGGTTACAATATGGAGTGGGTTACAATATGGAGTGGGTTACAATATGGAGTGGGTTACAGTATGGAGTGGGTTACAGAACATAGTGGGTTACAATATGGAGTGGGTTACAGAATGGAGTGGGTTACAATATGGAGTGGGTTACAGAACATAGTGGGTTACAATATGGAGTGGGTTACAGAATGGAGTGGGTTACAGAACATAGTGGGTTACAGTTTGGAGTGGGTTACAATATGGAGTGGGTTACAGAACATAGTGGGTTACAATATGGAGTGGGTTACAGAACATAGTGGGCTACAATATGGAGTGGGTTACAGAACATAGTGGGTTACAATATGGAGTGGGTTACAGAACATAGTGGGTTACAATATGGAGTGGGTTACAATATGGAGTGGGTTACAGTATGGAGTGGGTTACAGTATGGAGTGGGTTACAATATGGAGTGGGTTACAGAACATAGTGGGTTACAATATGGAGTGGGTTACAGAATGGAGTGGGTTACAGTATGGAGTGGGTTACAGTATGGAGTGGGTTACAGTATTTAGTGGGTTACAATATGGAGTGGGTTACAGAACATAGTGGGTTACAATATGGAGTGGGTTACAGAAGGGAGTGGGTTACAATATGGAGTGGGTTACAATATGGAGTGGGTTACAATATGAAGTGGGTTACAGTATGGGTAAGTGGGTTACAATATGGAGTGGGTTACAATATGGAGTGGGTTACAATATGGAGTGGGTTACAATATGGAGTGGGTTACAGAATGGAGTGGGTTACAATATGGATGGGTTACAGAATGGAGTGGGTTACAGTATGGAGTGGATTACAGTATGGAGTGGGTTACAGTATGGAGTGGGTTACAGTATGGAGTGGGTTACAATATGGAGTGGGTTACAATATGGAGTGGGTTACAGTATGGAGTGGGTTACAGTATGGAGTGGGTTACAGTATGGAGTGGGTTACAGTATGGAGTGGGTTACAGTATGGAGTGGGTTACAGTATGGAGTGGGTTACAATATGGAGTGGGTTACGGTACGTAGTGGGTTACAATATGGAGTGGGTTACAGTATGGAGTGGGTTACAATATGGAGTGGATTACGGTACCGTGTGTTGCCGTACGGTGTGGGCCGTAACCACCACGGCCCCGGACATGTCCTCCTCCAGACATTCATCTTTACTGTGGTTATCTGCATGCTGGCACTGATTTATCTACTACCACCAGTCCCTCTCCTCTACCATTCTTCCCCACAACGATCGGCTGGTCCCTGGAGTCCCCTTCACTTTAATGGACGCTGTGCTGTTACTCTCTGTTTCCCCACCAATTTGTGTCCCCTTTTGTCTGGGATGAATGGGATGAAGTGCAGATCCTGATTTACTCTACAAGATGTATGACCTTGTGAATATGGTATGTTTATGAACAGGACGTACTCTGGATGAGCCGTACTGGTCAGTTTAAACTTTTAACAATAGTTTTCTTTCGTACCCACCTTCAACATAATGTTCAGAATGTACCAGACATGTTCTCTCTAGACCTTCAACATAATGTTCAGAATGTACCAGACATGTTCTCTATAGACCTTCAACCTAATGTTCAGAATGTACCAGACATGTTCTCTCTAGACCTTCAACATAATGTTCAGAATGTACCAGACATGTTCTCTATAGACCTTCAACATAATGTTCAGAATGTACCAGACATGTTCTCTATAGACCTTCAACATAATGTTCAGAATGTACCAAACATGTTCTCTATAGACCTTCAACTAATGTTCAGAATGTACCAGACATGTTCTCTATAGACCTTCAACATAATGTTCAGAATGTACCAGACATGTTCTCTCTAGACCTTCAACATAATGTTCAGAATGTACCAGACATGTTCTCTCTAGACCTTCAACATAATGTTCAGAATGTACCAGACATGTTCTCTATAGACCTTCAACATAATGTTCAGAATGTACCAGGCATGTTCTCTATAGACCTTCAACATAATGTTCAGAATGTACCAGACATGTTCTCTATAGACCGTCAACATAATGTTCAGAATGTACCAGACATGTTCTCTCTAGACCTTCAACATAATGTACACAATGTACCAGACATGTTCTCTCTAGACCTTCAACATAATGTTCAGAATGTACCAGACATGTTCTCTATAGACCTTCAACATAATGTTCAGAATGTACCAGACATGTTCTCTCTAGACCTTCAACATAATGTTCAGAATGTACCAGACATGTTCTCTATAGACCTTCAACATAATGTTCAGAATGTACCAGGCATGTTCTCTATAGATCTTCAACATAATGTTCAGAATGTACCAAACATGTTCTCTATAGACCGTCAACATAATGTTCAGAATGTACCAGACATGTTCTCTCTAGACCTTCAACATAATGTACAGAATGTACCAGACATGTTCTCTCTAGATGTTCTCTATAGACCTTCAACATAATGTTCAGAATGTACCAGACATGTTCTCTATAGACCTTCAACATAATGTTCAGAATGTACCAGGCATGTTTTCTCTAGATGTTCTCTATAGACCTTCAACATAATGTTCAGAATGTACCAGACATGTTCTCTCTAGACCTTCAACATAATGTTCAGAATGTACCAGACATGTTCTCTATAGACCTTCAACATAATGTTCAGAATGTACCATACATGTTCTCTATAGACCTTCAACATAATGTTCAGAATGTACCAGACATGTTCTCTATAGACCTTCAACATAATGTTCAGAATGTACCAGACATGTTCTCTCTAGACCTTCAACATAATGTTCAGAATGTACCAGACATGTTCTCTATAGACCTTCAACATGATGTTCAGAATGTACCAGACATGTTCTTTATAGACCTTCAACATAATGTTCAGAATGTACCAGACATGTTCTCTCTAGACCTTCAACATAATGTTCAGAATGTACCAGACATGTTCTCTATAGACCTTCAACATAATGTTCAGAATGTACCAGGCATGTTCTCTATAGACCTTCAACATAATGTTCAGAATGTACCAGACATGTTCTCTATAGACCGTCAACATAATGTTCAGAATGTACCAGACATGTTCTCTAGACCTTCAACATAATGTACACAATGTACCAGACATGTTCTCTCTAGACCTTCAACATAATGTTCAGAATGTACCAGACATGTTCTCTATAGACCTTCAACATAATGTTCAGAATGTACCAGACATGTTCTCTCTAGACCTTCAACATAATGTTCAGAATGTACCAGACATGTTCTCTATAGACCTTCAACATAATGTTCAGAATGTACCAGGCATTTTCTCTATAGATCTTCAACATAATGTTCAGAATGTCTGTGTTCTCTATAGAAATTCAACATTATGTTCAGAATGTACCAGACATGTTCTCTCTAGATGTTCTCTATAGACCTTCAACATAATGTTCAGAATGTACCAGACATGTTCTCTATAGACCTTCAACATAATGTTCAGAATGTACCAGGCATGTTCTCTCTAGATGTTCTCTATAGACCTTCAACATAATGTTCAGAATGTACCAGACATGTTCTCTCTAGACCTTCAACATAATGTTCAGAATGTACCAGACATGTTCTCTCTAGATGTTCTCTATAGACCTTCAACATAATGTTCAGAATGTACCAGGCATGTTCTCTATAGACCTTCAACATAATG
>NW_022262697.1:102500-122500 GCF_002021735.2 Oncorhynchus kisutch | reverse complement strand
GAACCTGTAGCCATATTACTGCAACATTATTTAACATATGATCCTCTCTTATCTTCACAGGAATATGACTCTGAACATAAATGGCAACACCTCCACCATTGGCATTCCTGTCTCTTCTGAAGATGTTGAAATCATGTATTGGTTCCACTGTATCATTAAAAAAGATTTTATCTAAGTGAATTTCAGAGATAGTCCGTATATTAAACAGATTCTTATCTGTTACTAGAAACTTATCAATGTCATGAACCTTGTTTCTTAGGCTACATATGTTAATGTGGGCTTAATCAAGCACTTTTACGGGATTCTTGATTGTTTTTGTTGCTTTACTGGGAGTCTTATCAGAGGTAGACTAGACAGTGATATTTATGCTTGAGCTGATAGTGCAGGGTGATCTGCACACAGTGGACTTCCTATTAAAACCTCTTGGAACTACCCATCCCAGATCCGGGAGAATTGTCATCAACTGCACTAATTAGCATAACGCAACGGTCAAAAAATATTACTAGAAAATATTAATATTCATTAAATCACAAGTGAAATTTAGTGAAACACAGCTTAGCCTTCTGCTAATCCACCCTGTCATCTCAGATTTTGAAATTATGCTTTACAGCCAAAGCAAGACAAGCGTTTGTGTAAGTTTATTGATAGCCTAGCATAGCATTATGTCACGAAAATCAGAAAAGCAATCAAATGAACCGTTTACCTTTGATGATCTTTGGATGTTTTCACTGACGAGACTCCCAGTTAGACAGCAAATGTTCCTTTGTTCCATAAAGATTATTTTTGTACCCAAAATACCTTCATTTGTTGGTCACGTTATGTTGAGAAATCCACCGGAAATAGCGGTCACGACAACTCTGAAAAAAATTCAAAATGATATCCATAATATCGACAGAAACATGGCAAACATTTTTTATAATCAATCCTCAAGGTGTTTTTCAAATATCTATTCGATAATATATCAACCGGGACAATTGGCTTTTTCAGTAGGAGCGAGAGGAAAAATGACTACCACTTTCAGAGCTAGAATTAGCTCTTTAAAATCTATATTTTGAGCTGTTCTGAACTAGCCCTCCTAATGTCATTTGATTCCACATGGACAAAGACAGCATCAGCGCCCAGCAGCTGTTGTAGAACAGTAGGAAGCAGCCTCGTAATGTCCTGTACTCGTGTTCCAGGAGAGCACAGAGTTTTTGCCAATGGGAACCAAGATGTTTCTCACCATAGTGCTGCTGATGATGTCAGCTGGTGAAATGACTGAGGAGGTCCGGCCATTTTTCCTCCTTCAGTGGTTTAGAAGACCCCTACAGGACCAATGGGAGGTGGGGCCCAATGGACCCGAGCCAGCCGCAGGACCAATGGTTGGTGGGGCCCAATGGACCCGAGCCAGCCGCAGGACCAATGGGAGGTGGGGCCCAATGGACCCGAGCCAGCCGCAGGACCAATGGGAGGTGGGGCCCAATGGACCCGAGCCAGCCGTAGAATCCATGGTGGCTGATGAAAGGGCCAGTCTCAGACACTATCACGGTCCTGTGAGGGGGTGAGCTATGAAGATCTGAACCAGAGGTAGGATCCCCCACAGAGCTGCCTAAAACAACAGCCGGCGAGACGGGAGAGGAAATGCGCCCAATCCTACGTGGCACATGATTCAGGAGACCCTTCTAGGACTTTCGAGAGGCAGAATCTCTAGGCACACGGTTCAAGCCTCCCACAACCAACAAAGCCTCATTCACCATAGAAGTCACCGGAGAGGGAGACAGAATGAAGGAGCAGGTTCCTCCGGAACCCATCTCGAAGTGGAAGCCCCCAGGGATGAAGGTGCCGGAACCTCTGGATCCTGTGCGGCGAAGCTTTTTGAAGTCTCCATCCGGCTTCCTACCACCAAGGAGGCTCCTATTGGCTCCTATTGGCTCCTATTGGCTCCTATTGGCTCCTATTGGCCCCTATTGGCCCCTATTGGCTCCTATTGGCCCCTATTGGCTCCTATTTGCCCCTATTGGCTCCTATTGGCCCCTATTGCCAAAGGCTGCCACTTTTGACTTCCACGATGAGTGACGTGCCTCCATGGCTGGTTGGTAGGGAATAAAAACATCCACTAAGTCATCCAGAAGCATCCTTCTAACTCCATTCTCCAGGGAGGGGGAGACCACTTCAGGAGGGATCCCTGTTAGCCTAGATCCTCTGAATACTAACCCTAACCCATATGATATCTATCTCCTGTCTCAATACTAACCCTAACCCATATGATATCTATATCCTGTCTGAATACTAACCCTAACCCATATGATATCTATATCCTGTCTGAATACTAACCCTAACCCATATGATATCTATATCCTGTCTGAATACTAACCCTAACCCATATGATATCTATATCCTGTCTGAATACTAACCCTAACCCATATGATATCTATCTCCTGTCTGAATACTAACCCTAACCCATATGATATCTATCTCCTGTCTGAATACTAACCCTAACCCATATGATATCTATATCCTGTCTGAATACTAACCCTAACCCATATGATATCTATATCCTGTCTGAATACTAACCCTAACCCATATGATATCTATATCCTGTCTGAATACTAACCCTAACCCATATGATATCTATCTCCTGTCTGAATACTAACCCTAACCCATATGATATCTATCTCCTGTCTGAATACTAACCCTAACCCATATGATATCTATATCCTGTCTGAATACTAACCCTAACCCATATGATATCTATATCCTGTCTGAATACTAACCCTAACCCATATGATATCTATCTTCTGTCTGAATACTAACCGTAACCCATATGATATCTATATCCTGTCTGAATACTAACCCTAACCCATATGATATCTATCTCCTGTCTGAATACTAACCCTAACCCATATGATATCTATCTCCTGTCTGAATACTAACCCTAACCCATATGATATCTATCTCCTGTCTGAATACTAACCCTAACCCATATGATATCTATCTCCTGTCTGAATACTAACCCTAACCCATATGATATCTATCTCCTGTCTGAATACTAACCCTAACCCATATGATATCTATCTCCTGTCTGAATACTAACCCTAACCCATATGATATCTATCTCCTGTCTGAATACTAACCCTAACCCATATGATATCTATCTCCTGTCTGAATACTAACCCTAACCCATATGATATCTATCTCCTGTCTCAATACTAACCCTAACCCATATGATATCTATATCCTGTCTCAATACTAACCCTAACCCATATGATATCTATCTCCTGTCTGAATACTAACCCTAACCCATATGATATCTATATCCTGTCTCAATACTAACCCTAACCCATATGATATCTATATCCTGTCTCAATACTAAACCTAACCCATATGATATCTATCTCCTGTCTGAATACTAACCCTAACCCATATGATATCTATATCCTGTCTCAATACTAACCCTAACCCATATGATATCTATATCCTGTCTGAATACTAACCCTAACCCATATGATATCTATCTCCTGTCTGAATACTAACCCTAACCCATATGATATCTATCTTCTGTCTGAATACTAACCCTAACCCATATGATATCTATATCCTGTCTGAATACTAACCCTAACCCATATGATATCTATCTCTTGTCTGAATCGGCTTAATACTTGGCTCTGACTATTTCTATCAGGAATATGAATGTTTAAATCAAGTCAGATACGAACCTTCATATTGTGCAACAATAATGAGACACACAGCGGTGCACATATTCAAACAAACAAATGCCCCATTTCTGAGACACACGTTAAAGAGGTGTACACTTTCAATCATTATTGTGTAAACTCACCCATATGTTTATTCAAAATGTATTAGATAGTGACACATGTTAAAGAGGTGTACACTTTCAATCATTATTGTGTAAACTCACCCATATGTTTATTCAAAATGTATTAGATAGTGACACATGTTAAAGAGGTGTACACTTTCAATCATTATTCTGTAAACTCACCCATATGTTTATTCAAAATGTATTAGATAGTGACACATGTTAAAGAGGTGTACACTTTCAATCATTATTCTGTAAACTCACCCATATGTTTATTCAAAATGTATTAGATAGTGACACATGTTAAAGAGGTGTACACTTTCAATCATTATTGTGTAAACTCACCCATATGTTTATTCAAAATGTATTAGATAGTGACACATGTTAAAGAGGTGTACACTTTCAATCATTATTGTGTAAACTCACCCATATGTTTATTCAAAATGTATTAGATAGTGACACATGTTAAAGAGGTGTACACTTTCAATCATTATTGTGTAAACTCACCCATATGTTTATTCAAAATGTATTAGATAGTGACACATGTTAAAGAGGTGTACACTTTCAATCATTATTGTGTAAACTCACCCATATGTTTATTCAAAATGTATTAGATAGTGACACACGTTAAATCAGAAATCCAATTTGTTGGTTATGAAACATATGTAGAGAAGAACTGTGTAAACTAATGATCTCCTGGGCCTCCACTCCTCCCCTCACACTGCACCTGATATTACATCTGCTTAAAACTCAATCACGGAAAATGAAGACTCCATTTGACAAATTTTAATAAAGATAAGTCTCTATCATTGAATCAGGGAATGCTAATCGGCCCTTTCATTCGGTGGCAGTAGATAATGTCACCCTAGCTTGAGGCTCTTATTTTGCAATAAAGCATTTACATTCTAATGATTTTATTATAGCTCTTACAGCCTGTCAGCGCTAGGCTCAGCCAGAGCCGTCCCCCACCACACTCCCCCTTCAAATCGCCTGGCAAATTGTATCAGCTATCAGCTCATACTGCTTTTATCACGGCAGCCCAGTGGCAAGCCTGGGCCCTCCACAATGAGATGTCTACAGCTTGAAGAGTCTGTATTTAATCATTTCTCTCTATTGTTCTGCTTACAGTGCATAAATAAGTTCTTCAAATCACCTCGGTGTGCCCCTGACAATGAAACAAAGGATGGGTCTTATTCAGTTTCCTTGCAGTCTTTTTCTGTTGCTCCTTTCATATTTGCTGAAGGCAATGTTTTTATTCACTAACCTATCATCTCTGAATGGTTCAAAATGAGCAGAAGGCTTTTGACATCCAGATAAACAGACTTCTGATGACAGAACAGGAACCTCAGCAGAGAGAGAGACCCTGTGGCCGGTGCAGCTAGAGTTGAAGATATTGTTCTTCCTATATAGAGAAATCTAAATACACTGACTGGTCAAAAGAAGAAATGGTTACAATGTGGGATACTCTTGGTGTTTATAATGTGGAATACTCTTAGTGGTTATAATGTGGGATACTCTTGGTGTTTATAAAGTGGAATACTCTTAGTGGTTACAATGTGGGATACTCTTGGTGGTTATAAAGTGGAATACTCTTAGTGGTTACAATGTGGGATACTCTTAGTGGTTATAATGTGGAATACTCTTAGTGGTTATAATGTTGAATACTCTTAGTGGTTATAATGTGGAATACTCTTAGTGGTTATAATGTGGAATACTCTTAGTGGTTATAATGTGGAATACTCTTAGTGGTTACAATGTGGAATACTCTTGGTGGTTTTAAAGTGGAATAATCTTAGTGGTTACAATGTGGGATACTCTTAGTGGTTACAATGTGGAATACTCTTAGTGGTTACAATGTGGAATACTCTTGGTGTTTATAATGTGGAATACTCTTAGTGGTTATACTGTGGAATACTCTTAGTGGTTATAATGTGGAATACTCTTAGTGGTTATAATGTGGAATACTCTTAGTGGTTATAATGTTGAATACTCTTAGTGGTTATAATGTGGAATACTCTTAGTGGTTATAATGTGGAATACTCTTAGTGGTTATAATGTGGAATACTCTTAGTGGTTATAATGTGGAATACTCTTAGTGGTTATAATGTGGAATACTCTTAGTGGTTACAATGTGGAATACTCTTGGTGGTTTTAAAGTGGAATAATCTTAGTGGTTACAATGTTGAATACTCTTAGTGGTTATAATGTTGAATACTCTTAGTGGTTATAATGTGGAATACTCTTAGTGGTTATAATGTGGAATACTCTTAGTGGTTATAATGTGGAATACTCTTAGTGGTTATAATGTTGAATACTCTTAGTGGTTATAATGTGGAATACTCTTAGTGGTTATAATGTGGAATACTCTAAGTGGTTATAATGTGGAATACTCTTAGTGGTTATAATGTTGAATACTCTTAGTGGTTATAATGTGGAATACTCTTAGTGGTTATAATGTGGAATACTCTTAGTGGTTATAATGTGGAATACTCTTAGTGGTTATAATGTGGAATACTCTTAGTGGTTATAATGTGGAATACTCTTAGTGGTTATAATGTGGAATACTCTTAGTGGTTATAATGTGGAATACTCTTAGTGGTTATAATGTGGAATACTCTTAGTGGTTATAATGTGGAATACTCTTAGTGGTTATAATGTGGAATACTCTTAGTGGTTATAATGTGGAATACTCTTAGTGGTTACAATGTGGAATACTCTTAGTGGTTATAATGTGGAATACTCTTAGTGGTTATAATGTGGAATACTCTTAGTGGTTACAATGTGGAATACTCTTAGTGGTTATAATGTGGAATACTCTTAGTGGTTATAATGTTGAATACTCTTAGTGGTTATAATGTGGAATACTCTTAGTGGTTACAATGTGGAATACTCTTAGTGGTTATAATGTGGAATACTCTTAGTGGTTATAATGTGGAATACTCTTAGTGGTTATAATGTGGAATACTCTTAGTGGTTATAATGTGGAATACTCTTTATCTGCATTTTAAATAATGTTACTTACTATATAATTTGTATAGGTATTTTATATACACATTTAAGACATTTCAAAATGTATTCAGTACTTTGCATATAATATGTGCAGTCACTACAGACTTCTAGACCACTTCTAATGTAAGACATTTATTCCTGAACAGTGGAAATTCAACGAACCCTTTCAGAGAGGTTCACGTGACAGTATCTTTTTCACATAGACTCTGGTTCATTCTCAGGTTTGGAATATACCAGATGTATTGCTGAACTCCTCATATCAGCACACAGTTAGAGGCACATTTGTGACACTCAGAATGTCAGTCTCTCCATATTTAACTGAAGAGTGTTTTTTTTGTCATTGGTGCATGGCTTAACTTCTCATGGAGCTGGTCACAGTGTGATGCTGTCTCTCAGAGTGTAGATTACATCAATGAAATCCCTCTAACTCCCTCGCTGTGAAGATGACTGCTTAGTCTCTTCAGCAGCACAGAGACCCAACAGTCCCGGAATCAACCACAGAGACGCAACAGTAACAGAATGAACCACAGAGACGCAACAGAACCAGAATGAACCACAGAGACCCAACAGAACCGGAATGAACCAGAGACCCAACAGAACCAGAATGAACCACAGAGACGCAACAGAACCAGAATGAACCAGAGACCCAACATAACCAGAATGAACCACAGAGATGCAACAGAACCAGAATGAACCAGAGACCCAACAGAACCGGAATGAACCACAGAGACGCAACAGAACCAGAATGAACCACAGATACCCAACAGAACCAGAATGAACCAGAGACCCAACAGAACCAGAATGAACCAGAGACCCAACAGAACCAGAATGAACCACAGAGACCCAACAGAACCAGAGTGAACCACAGCGACCCAACAGAACCAGAATGAACCAGAGACCCAACACTACTGGAATGAACCACAGAGACCCAACAGAACCAGAATGAACCACAGTGACCCAACAGAACCAGAATGAACCACAGAGACCCAACAGAACCGGAATGAACCACAGAGACCCAACAGAACCAGAATGAACCACAGAGACCCAACAGAACCAGAATGAACCACAGAGACCCAACAGAACCAGAATGAGCCACAGAGACCCAACAGAACCAGAATGAGCCACAGAGACCCAACAGAACCAGAATGAACCACAGAGACCCAACAGAACCAGAATGAACCACAGAGACCCAACAGAACCAGAATGAGCCACAGAGACCCAACAGAACCAGAATGAACCACAGAGACCCAACAGAACCAGAATGAACCACAGAGACCCAACAGAACCAGAATGAACCACAGAGACCCAACAGAACCAGAATGAGCCACAGAGACCCAACAGAACCAGAATGAGCCACAGAGATCCATAGCCGCTGACGTGAATGAATCCATAGCCACAGGAAGTAGGGGCCCTGAAGATGATGCAGTACCCCCTGAAAACTGGAATAAAAGTGAAGAAATAGTCATCTCAATATATTTCTGCAAAAAAACATTTCACTAAAGCAGGGCAATGGGTCTTTAATAGTCCTGTACTAGGGGACTGATACTGAACTGTCTTTAATAGTCCTGTACTAGGGGACTGATATAGAGCTGTCTTTAATAGTCCTGTACTAGGGGACTGATACTGAGCTGTCTTTAATAGTCCTGTACTAGGGGACTGATATAGAGCTGTCTTTAATAGTCCTGTACTAGGGGACTGATACTGAGCTGTCTTTAATAGTCCTGTACTAGGGGACTGATACTGAGCTGTCTTTAATAGTCCTGTACTAGGGGACTGATACTGAACTGTCTTTAATAGTCCTGTACTAGGGGACTGATATAGAGCTGTCTTTAATAGTCCTGTACTAGGGGACTGATACTGAACTGTCTTTAATAGTCCTGTACTAGGGGACTGATATAGAGCTGTCTTTAATAGTCCTGTACTAGGGGACTGATACTGAGCTGTCTTTAATAGTCCTGTACTAGGGGACTGATATAGAGCTGTCTTTAATAGTCCTGTACTAGGGGACTGATACTGAGCTGTCTTTAATAGTCCTGTACTAGGGGACTGATACTGAGCTGTCTTTAATAGTCCTGTACTAGGGGACTGATATAGAGCTGTCTTTAATAGTCCTGTACTAGGGGACTGATACTGAGCTGTCTTTAATAGTCCTGTACTAGGGGACTGATACTGAGCTGTCTTTAATAGTCCTGTACTAGGGGACTGATATAGAGCTGTCTGCAGTGCTGGGTCTTTAATAGTCCTGTACTAGGGGACTGATACTGAGCTGTCTTTAATAGTCCTGTACTAGGGGACTGATATAGAGCTGTCTTTAATAGTCCTGTACTAGGGGACTGATACTGAGCTGTCTTTAATAGTCCTGTACTAGGGGACTGATACTGAGCTGTCTTTAATAGTCCTGTACTAGGGGACTGATATAGAGCTGTCTTTAATAGTCCTGTACTAGGGGACTGATACTGAGCTGTTTTTAATAGTCCTGTACTAGGGGACTGATACTGAGCTGTCTTTAATAGTCCTGTACTAGGGGACTGATACTGAGTTGTCTTTAATAGTCCTGTACTAGGGGACTGATATAGAGCTGTCTGCAGTGCTGGGTCTTTAATAGTCCTGTACTAGGGGACTGATATAGAGCTGTCTGCAGTGCTGGGTCTTTAATAGTCCTGTACTAGGGGACTGATACTGAGCTGTCTTTAATAGTCCTGTACTAGGGGACTGATACTGAGCTGTCTTTAATAGTCCTGTACTAGGGGACTGATATAGAGCTGTCTGCAGTGCTGGGTCTTTAATAGTCCTGTACTAGGGGACTGATACTGAGCTGTCTTTAATAGTCCTGTACTAGGGGACTGATACTGAGCTGTCTTTAATAGTCCTGTACTAGGGGACTGATATAGAGCTGTCTTTAATAGTCCTGTACTAGGGGACTGATACTGAGCTGTCTTTAATAGTCCTGTACTAGGGGACTGATACTGAGCTGTCTTTAATAGTCCTGTACTAGGGGACTGATATAGAGCTGTCTTTAATAGTCCTGTACTAGGGGACTGATATAGAGCTGTCTTTAATAGTCCTGTACTAGGGGACTGATACTGAGCTGTCTGCAGTGCTGGGTCTTTAATAGTCCTGTACTAGGGGACTGATATAGAGCTGTCTTTAATAGTCCTGTACTAGGGGACTGATATAGAGCTGTCTGCAGTGCTGGGTCTTTAATAGTCCTGTACTAGGGGACAGATATAGAGCTGTCTTTAATAGTCCTGTACTAGGGGACTAATACTGAGCTGTCTTTAATAGTCCTGTACTAGGGGACTGATATAGAGCTGTCTTTAATAGTCCTGTACTAGGGGACTGATACTGAACTGTCTGCAGTGCTGGGTCTTTAATAGTCCTGTACTAGGGGACTGAGATAGAGCTGTCTTTAATAGTCCTGTACTAGGGGACTGATATAGAGCTGTCTGCAGTGCTGGGTCTTTAATAGTCCTGTACTAGGGGACAGATATAGAGCTGTCTTTAATAGTCCTGTACTAGGGGACTGATATAGAGCTGTCTGCAGTGCTGGGTCTTTAATAGTCCTGTACTAGGGGACAGATATAGAGCTGTCTGCAGTGCTGGGTCTTTAATAGTCCTGTACTAGGGGACTGATATAGGGCTGTCTGCAGTGCTGGGTCTTTAATAGTCCTGTACTAGGGGACTGATATAGAGCTGTCATTAATAGTCCTGCACTAGGGGACTGATATAGAGCTGTCTGCAGTGCTGGGTCTTTAATAGTCCTGTACTAGGGGACTGAAACTGAGCTGTCTGCAGTGCTGGGTCTTTAATAGTCCTGTACTAGGGGACTGATATAGAGCTGTATTTAATAGTCCTGTACTAGGGGACCGATATAGAGCTGTCTTTAATAGTCCTGTACTAGGGGACTGATACTGAACTGTCTGCACTGCTGGGTCTTTAATAGTCCTGTACTAGGGGACTGATATAGAGCGGTCTGCAGTGCTGGGTCTTTAATAGTCCTGTACTAGGGGACTGATATAGAGCTGTATTTAATAGTCCTGTACTAGGGGACTGATATAGAGCTGTCTGCAGTGCTGAGTCTTTAATAGTCCTGTACTAGGGGACTGATAAAGAGCTGTCTTTAATAGTCCTGTACTAGGGGACTGATATAGAGCCGTCTGCACTGCTGGGTCTTCAAAATAGTCCTGTACTAGGGGACTGATAAAGAGCTGTCTTTAATAGTCCTGTACTAGGGGATTGATATAGAGCTGTCTTTAATAGTCCTGTACTAGGGGACCGATATAGAGCTGTCTTTAATAGTCCTGTACTAGGGGACTGATATAGAGCTGTCTGCAGTGCTGGGTCTTTAATAGTCCTGTACTAGGGGACTGATATAGAGCTGTCTGCAGTGCTGGGTCTTTAATAGTCCTGTACTAGGGGACTGATATAGAGCTGTATTTAATAGTCCTGTACTAGGGGACTGAAATAGAGCTGTCTGCAGTGCTGGGTCTTTAATAGTCCTGTACTAGGGGACTGATAAAGAGCTGTCTTTAATAGTCCTGTACTAGGGGACTGATATAGAGCTGTCTGCACTGCTGGGTCTTTAATAGCCCTGTACTAGTGGACTGATATAGAGCCGTCTGCACTGCTGGGTCTTTAATAGTCCTGTACTAGGGGATTGATATAGAGCTGTCTTTAATAGTCCTGTAATAGGGGACAGATAAAGAGCTGTCTTTAATAGTCCTGTACTAGGGGACTGATATAGAGCTGTCTGCAGTGCTGGGTCTTTAATAGTCCTGTACTAGGGGACTGATATAGAGCTGTCTGCAGTGCTGGGTCTTTAATAGTCCTGTACTAGGGGACTGATATAGAGCTGTCTGCAGTGCTGGGTCTTTAATAGTCCTGTACTAGGGGACTGGTATAGAGCTGTCTTTAATAGTCCTGTACTAGGGGACCGATATAGAGCTGTCTTTAATAGTCCTGTACTAGGGGACTGATATAGAGCTGTCTGCAGTGCTGGGTCTTTAATAGTCCTGTACTAGGGGACTGATATAGAGCTGTCTGCAGTGCTGGGTCTTTAATAGTCCTGTACTAGGGGACTGATATAGAGCTGTCTGCAGTGCTGGGTCTTTAATAGTCCTGTACTAGGTGACTGATATAGAGCTGTCTTTAATAGTCCTGTACTAGGTGACTGATATAGAGCTGTCTGCACTGCTGGGTCTTTAATAGTCCTGTACTAGGGGACTGATATAGAGCTGTCTTTAATAGTCCTGTACTAGGGGACCGATATAGAGCTGTCTTTAATAGTCCTGTACTAGGGGACTGATATAGAGCTGTCTGCAGTGCTGGGTCTTTAATAGTCCTGTACTAGGGGACTGGTATAGAGCTGTCTTTAATAGTCCTGTACTAGGGGACCGATATAGAGCTGTCTTTAATAGTCCTGTACTAGGGGACCGATATAGAGCTGTCTATAATTGTCCTGTACTAGGGGACCGATATAGAGCTGTCTTTAATAGTCCTGTACTAGGGGACTGATATAGAGCTGTCAGCAGTGCTGGGTCTTTAATATTCCTGTACTAGGGGACTGATATAGAGCTGTCTGCAGTGCTGGGTCTTTAATAGTCCTGTACTAGGGGACTGATATAGAGCTGTCTGCAGTGCTGGGTCTTTAATAGTCCTGTACTAGGTGACTGATATAGAGCTGTCTTTAATAGTCCTGTACTAGGTGACTGATATAGAGCTGTCTGCACTGCTGGGTCTTTAATAGTCCTGTACTAGGGGACTGATATAGAGCTGTCTTTAATAGTCCTGTACTAGGGGACTGATATAGAGCTGTCTGGGTCTTTAATAGTCCTGTACTAGGGGACCGATATAGAGCTGTCTTTAATAGTCCTGTACTAGGGGACTGATATAGAGCTGTCTGTGGTGCTGGGTCTTTAATAGTCCTGTACTAGGGGACTGATATAGAGCTGTCTGCAGTGCTGGGTCTTTAATAGTCCTGTACTAGGGGACTGATATAGAGCTGTCTGCAGTGCTGGGTCTTTAATAGTCCTGTACTAGGGGACTGGTATAGAGCTGTCTTTAATAGTCCTGTACTAGGGGACTGATATAGAGCTGTCTGCAGTGCTGGGTCTTTAATAGTCCTGTACTAGGGGACTGGTATAGAGCTGTCTTTAATAGTCCTGTACTAGGGGACCGATATAGAGCTGTCTTTAATAGTCCTGTACTAGGGGACCGATATAGAGCTGTCTATAATTGTCCTGTACTAGGGGACCGATATAGAGCTGTCTTTAATAGTCCTGTTCTAGGGGACCGATATAGAGCTGTCTTTAATAGTCCTGTACTAGGTGACTGATATAGAGCTGTCTGCACTGCTGGGTCTTTAATAGTCCTGTACTAGGGGACTGATATAGAGCTGTCTTTAATTGTCCTGTACTAGGGGACTGATCTAGAGCTGTCTGCAGTGCTGTAGCACGTGTTCCAGCAGGTGTATCTCACTGGTCATCCCCAAAGCCAACACCCACTTTGGCCGCCTTTCCTTCCAGTTCTCTGCTGCCAGTGACTGGAACGAATTGCAAAAATCGCTGAAGTTGCAGACTAATATCTACCTCACTAACTTTAAGCATCAGCTATCTGAGCAGCTTACCGATCACTGCAGCTGTACATAGTCCACCTGTAAATAGCCCACCCAACTACATCATCCCCATATTGTTTTTATTTACTCTTTTACATTATGCTTGGTGGTATTGTCTTCTGACTACATTATGCTTGGTGGTATTGTCTCCTGACTACATTAGTCTGACTTCATTATGCTTGGTGGTATTGTTTTGTAAGTTTAACCAGAGTGCTTTCAAATCTATGAGCTCCCACCTGGGGCAGATTGGTCATGGTTTCTCCCACCTAGGGCAGATTGGTCATGGTAGCTTAATGTATCAACTTGAGATAGAAACCCTAAGAGAGACATTGACTAATTGGAGTGTTAAAACTCTGTTCTCTAACCTGCGCTCAAAGCTCTGTAAAATACAATGAATCAGTTATGTCTGAAAAGCCCGGATCTGCTCCTGCTCCTGGTGGTGGTGAGATGATGTTGAAGACGAAGCCGTAAACCATCCCTCCTCTCCAGGCTGTTAAACACCTGCCATTCTGACCCATTGTTCTCTTATTGCTGTTGTCCCATGCTAGTCTTTATTTGGAGTATAATATTACCCAGAAGCCTCTTCCTGATGACCAAACATAAAACTAAGAGACAATGCTCCACAAAAGACCTCCCAGCTCCATGATGGTTTTTAATCTGTGGGAGAGTATCATGACTCTTTGGAGAGTTGACAAAGCAGTGAGTGTATTGTGGAGGAGAGACAGAGATGGTGTCAACATGAAGAAGCCTTGTGGGTAATTGAGAGTTCATCTTTAAAAACCTGTTTGGACAGATTTAGCTCTGTCTCTCAGGTCAGCCGAATAGGTAATAAACGAAAGCAGCAAAAATTGAGAATTTAAATAAAATAAGATGTTTATACAATGAATTGTTCTACAAAAACTGTTCCAATGTCAACTAAAACATTCCTGTCACGTTATGACATGTAGTCGTCACCTACAGAAACAACTAGACCAACTTAGACCAGCCTCCACTACCACCGTGTATATCAGTATTACATTAGACCTCCACTACCACCCTGTATATCAGTATTATATTAGACCTCCACTACCACCCTGTATATCAGTATTACATTAGACCTCCACCCTGTATATCAGTATTACATTAGACCCCCACTACCACCATGTATATCAGTATTACATTAGACCTCCACCCTGTATATCAGTATTATATTAGACCTCCACCCTGTATATCAGTATTACATTAGACCTCCACCCTGTATATCAGTGTTATATTAGACCTCCACTACCACCCTGTATATCAGTATTATATTAGACCTCCACTACCACCCTGTATATCAGTATTATATTAGACCTCCACCCTGTATATCAGTATTACATTAGACCTCCACTACCACCGTGTATATCAGTATTATATTAGACCTCTACTACCACACTGTATATCAGTATTATATTAGACCTCCACTACCACCGTGTATATCAGTATTATATTAGACCTCTACTACCACCCTGTATATCAGTATTATATTAGACCTCCACCCTGTATATCAGTATTACATTAGACCTCCACCCTGTATATCAGTATTATATTAGACCTCCACTACTACCCTGTATATCAGTATTATATTAGACCTCCACCCTGTATATCAGGATTACATTAGACCTCCACTACCACCCTGTATATCAGTATTATATTAGACCTCCACTACCACCCTGTATATCAGTATTATATTAGACCTCCACCCTGTATATCAGTATTACATTAGACCTCCACCCTGTATATCAGCATTATATTAGACCTCCACTACCACCCTGTATATCAGTATTATATTAGACCTCCACCCTGTATATTAGTATTACATTAGACCTCCACCCTGTATATCAGTGTTATATTAGACTTCCACTACCACCCTGTATATCAGTATTATATTAGACCTCCACTACCACCCTGTATATCAGTATTACATTAGACCTCCACTACCACCCTGTATATCAGTATTATATTAGACCTCCACCCTGTATATCAGTATTACATTAGACCTCCACTACCACCGTGTATATCAGTATTATATTAGACCTCCACTACCACCGTGTATATCAGTATTATATTAGACCTCTACTACCACCCTGTATATCAGTATTATATTAGACCTCCACTACCACCCTGTATATCAGTATTATATTAGACCTCCACTACCACCCTGTATATCAGTATTATATTAGACCTCCACCCTGTATATCAGTATTATATTAGACCTCTACTACCACCCTGTATATCAGTATTATATTAGACCTCCACCCTGTATATCAGTATTATATTAGACCTCCACCCTGTATATCAGTATTATATTAGACCTCTACTACCACCCTGTATATCAGTATTACATTAGACCTCCACCCTGTATATCAGTATTATATTAGACCTCCACTACCACCCTGTATATCAGTATTACATTAGACCTCCACCCTGTATATCAGTATTACATTAGACCTCCACCCTGTATATCAGTATTATATTAGACCTCCACTACCACCCTGTATATCAGTATTATATTAGACCTCTACTACCACCCTGTATATCAGTATTATATTAGACCTCCACCCTGTATATCAGTATTACATTAGACCTCCACCCTGTATATCAGTATTATATTAGACCTCCACTACCACCCTGTATATCAGTATTACATTAGACCTCCACCCTGTATATCAGTATTATATTAGACCTCCACTACCACCCTGTATATCAGTATTATATTAGACCTCCACTACCACCCTGTATATCAGTATTACATTAGACCTCCACTACCACCCTGTATATCAGTATTATATTAGACCTCCACCCTGTATATCAGTATTACATTAGACCTCCACCCTGTATATCAGTATTATATTAGACCTCCACTACCACCCTGTATATCAGTATTACATTAGACCTCCACCCTGTATATCAGTATTATATTAGACCTCCACTACCACCCTGTATATCAGTATTATATTAGACCTCTACTACCACCCTGTATATCAGTATTACATTAGACCTCCACCCTGTATATCAGTATTATATTAGACCTCCACTACCACCCTGTATATCAGTATTACATTAGACCCCCACTACCACCCTGTATATCAGTATTACATTAGACCTCCACCCTGTATATCAGTATTATATTAGACCTCCACCCTGTATATCAGTATTACATTAGACCTCCACCCTGTATATCAGTATTATATTAGACCTCCACTACCACCCTGTATATCAGTATTACATTAGACCTCCACCCTGTATATCAGTATTATATTAGACCTCCACTACCACCCTGTATATCAGTATTATATTATACCTCCACTACCACCCTGTATATCAGTATTATATTAGACCTCCACCCTGTATATCAGTATTATATTAGACCTCCACTACCACCCTGTATATCAGTATTATATTAGACCTCCACCCTGTATATCAGTATTACATTAGACCTCCACCCTGTATATCAGTATTATATTAGACCTCCACTACCACCCTGTATATCAGTATTACATTAGACCTCCACCCTGTATATCAGTATTATATTAGACCTCCACTACCACCCTGTATATCAGTATTATATTAGACCTCTACTACCACCCTGTATATCAGTATTACATTAGACCTCCACCCTGTATATCAGTATTATATTAGACCTCCACTACCACCCTGTATATCAGTATTACATTAGACCTCCACCCTGTATATCAGTATTATATTAGACCTCCACCCTGTATATCAGTATTACATTAGACCTCCACCCTGTATATCAGTATTATATTAGACCTCCACTACCACCCTGTATATCAGTATTACATTAGACCTCCACCCTGTATATCAGTATTATATTAGACCTCCACTACCACCCTGTATATCAGTATTATATTATACCTCCACTACCACCCTGTATATCAGTATTATATTAGACCTCCACCCTGTATATCAGTATTATATTAGACCTCCACTACCACCCTGTATATCAGTATTATATTAGACCTCCACCCTGTATATCAGTATTACATTAGACCTCCACCCTGTATATCAGTATTATATTAGACCTCCACTACCACCCTGTATATCAGTATTACATTAGACCTCCACTACCACCCTGTATATCAGTGTTATATTAGACCTCCACTACCACCCTGTATATCAGTATTATATTAGACCTCCACTACCACCCTGTATATCAGTATTATATTAGACCTCCACTACTACCCTGTATATCAGTATAACATTAGACCTCCACCCTGTATATCAGTATTACATTAGACCTCCACCCTGTATATCAGTATAACATTAGACCTCCACCCTGTATATCAGTATTACATTAGAAGAAGCCAGGTAAAATAAGGTAGTTGATCAGCTGTCAAATGATCAGGTGACTAATTCCAAGTGTTTAGATTGATGTTTGCTTGAACGTTTCTGTTACATTACCACATAGAATATTTCCTACATTTTTAGTCACTAAATAATCCTTTTCTAATTTCTCTGTCAGCTGGCTGAGGTAAAGGTAATAAATACAGTCGCAGGTGATAAGACAACATTTCTCTTTTCTCTCTTAGTTCTGGGAGGACATTTACATTCAGCCTGTGAGCAGAGCAAAGCAATCCCCTTCCCTTCACTCACGGCATTATACCATGTGTGTTCATTTCCTGTTGATCAGATAGAATGGGTGATGCATTCTTCCAACCTGACACAATGATGCTGATAAAACACTGGCGAACGGAGTAATTTTAGTGACACACAAGTATTGGAGGGAAATGAAGTTGTACGACGATACCTTATTATACACGTCGCAAATAACAGCGTTTGAATAATCACAACCAATGTCTGTATAAATGTATTTTTTAAATGATTTTCATAGCGTTTTGTAGGTATTTGATGTGTTAATACTAACTGCCTTGGTCTGACAGAGGCAGATATTATTAGAGTAATACTCTGTCAGTCTGGTCCACCAGCCTTATTACCTGGTAACATCTGGTCTGAGTAATATCCTGTCAGTCTGGTCCACCAGCCTTATTACCTGGTAACATCTGGTCTGAGTAATCCTCTGTCAGTCTGGTCCACCAGCCTTATTACCTGGTAACATCTGGTCTGAGTAATACTCTGTCAGTCTGGTCCACCAGCCTTATTACCTGGTAACATCTGGTCTGAGTAATACTCTGTCAGTCTGGTCCACCAGCCTTATTACCTGGTAACATCTGGTCTGAGTAATACTCTGTCAGTCTGGTCCACCAGCCTTATTACCTGGTAACATCTGGTCTGAGTAATCCTCTGTCAGTCTGGTCCACCAGCCTTATTAACCGGTAACATCTGGTCTGAGTAATACTCTGTCAGTCTGGTCCACCAGCCTTATTACCTGGTAACATCATTAGAGTAATACTCTGTCAGTCTGGTCCACCAGCCTTATTAACCGGTAACATCTGGTCTGAGTAATACTCTGTCAGTCTGGTCCACCAGCCTTATTATCTGGGAACATCTGGTCTGAGTAATCCTCTGTCAGTCTGGTCCACCAGCCTTATTAACCGGTAACATCTGGTCTGAGTAATACTCTGTCAGTCTGGTCCACCAGCCTTATTACCTGGTAACATCATTAGAGTAATACTCTGTCAGTCTGGTCCACCAGCCTTATTAACCGGTAACATCTGGTCTGAGTAATACTCTGTCAGTCTGGTCCACCAGCCTTATTACCTGGGAACATCTGGTCTGAGTAATCCTCTGTCAGTCTGGTCCACCAGCCTTATTAACCTGTAACATCTGGTCTGAGTAATACTCTGTCAGTCTGGTCCACCATCCTTATTACCTGGCAACATCTGGTCTGAGTAATACTCTGTCAGTCTGGTCCACCAGCCTTATTACCTGGTAACATCTGGTCTGAGTAATACTCTGTCAGTCTGGTCCACCAGCCTTATTACCTGGTAACATCATTAGAGTAATACTCTGTCAGTCTGGTCCACCAGCCTTATTAACTGGTAACATCTGGTCTGAGTAATACTCTGTCAGTCTGGTCCACCAGCCTTATTACCTGGGAACATCTGGTCTGAGTAATCCTCTGTCAGTCTGGTCCACCAGCCTTATTACCTGGTAACATCTGGTCTGAGTAATACTCTGTCAGTCTGGTCCACCATCCTTATTACCTGGTAACATCTGGTCTGAGTAATACTCTGTCAGTCTGGTCCACCAGCCTTATTACCTGGTAACATCATTAGAGTAATACTCTGTCAGTCTGGTCCACCAGCCTTATTAACCGGTAACATCTGGTCTGTCATCACTACTTTATATCTGCAGGACAACTTGGTTTAATGAACCCTGATGAAGGTCTCCATCTAGTCCATCATTCACTACTTTATATCTGCAGGACAACTTGGTTTAATGAACCCTGATCTCTCAATTAACCTCCTGTATAGAATAACACAACAGATCTTACTGAATCTCTCATTAAACCTCCTGTAGTCCGTCATTCACTACTTTATATCTCTCAGTAACCGGAAGGTTGCAAGTTCAAACCCCCGAGCTGACAAGGTACAAATCTGTCGTTCTTCCGCTGAACAGGTGGTTAACCCACTGTTCCCC